>NW_024081855.1:363686-455287 GCF_003009895.1 Hyaena hyaena | reverse complement strand
CATTAATTGTAGATATATACATCTCTTATCTCCATCCATGTATGTAAGTATATATGTATGTATGTATGTATCTACTATGTTTCTATCCTTATTTATAGAACAAAACAACAACAATGATTTAAATTAATTCCTTACCTTATTTTATTTTCGCCTTTCCACAATCTTGCAAGGTATATAGGCCATGGAAAAAGCATTGAGTTCACTGACACACTTGAAAGATGGCTCTACTGTTTGTCATTGTGCAACCAAGAAATGGTGCAGGGAAATTCCACCCCCATCTTCTCTGTCCTCTCTTACCTCCCTTTGCGGACTCTATTTCAGGCATATTAGTTTATAATTGCTCCCTGAGGATATCAGGTACCTTTCCTCTGAGCTTTTGCAGTGGTTATTCCCATTATCTGGAATGCTCTTCCCTCAGACATTTGTTTCATTCACCTCCCTCTGGCCTGATCAGATCCCACATTCCTAGTGAGGCTTATCCTGTCTACCATTTAAATTGAAGGCTGTGGTTCTGCCTGTAATGTCAATGCTCCATATGCTGGTTTATTCTACATAACATTAGTCACTGGCTAACCTATTAGATAATTTGCATGTTTGTATCTCTGCTCCCCTGCGCCTAGAATGTAGGCTTCACACAGTCAAGAATTTTGCCTTTTTTAAGTCCAGTGGAGATCCAGCAAAAAAAGCCTTGGGACAATCAGAACTGGGCACAATTCTAACTTGTGTGATTTGATACTTTAGTGATTTAGATCAGAGCCGAGCCAGTTACTGAAGAAGATCTCTTCTACTGCATTTAAGCAGCACAATAAATTCAAACAAACTGAAATTTCCAGCAATTACAGAGCAGGTGTGTGCTCTTTCTCCCTTCGATCCTCCAGGCTCAAATCTATCCTCCCTGGGTGATGAGGGAATGTGTAAGAATGACTGGCCTAAGTTTAAATCAAATATGAAGATGTACAAGAAAACATTTAAACGTTTCTTAAAAAAAAAATCATTGAGTGGTTTCCTTTGAAACATCAGGGGTTATCTAACATCTAGTAAGGTCAGAGTGGGGTAGAGAAGAGCAGAGGGAAGGGGCAAGGGTAAGCCCCCTCATCTCTCCCTCCTTTGTACCTTACTCCCTCCTGGACTGTCATCCCTTACATTCAAAATGCAGACTGTAGACGTCAGCACATGCAGGTAGAACATGTAGCCACTTCCACATCCCAGTCACTGTGACATGGGAAATTCTGCATCCTTAAGTCTGCTCACCCCATCACCATTCACACAGGTTAATCCTTTCTCTACTGCTGAGTCAAAAAGAAACAAGAGTGAAGGCAGATGAATAAGATCAAAGTTTTATACACATATGTGTATAAGTACACAATGTGGGAAGGAGAAAAGCCCATTGAGGCAAATAGGTTGGGGAAACCACTACAGACAGCAGTGGTGTCCTGCTGGTTCCAAGACGAGAGAAAACTGTCCAGGAGCTTGGGTCAGCTGCATTCATGGTCACTCCAGGGATGGCACAGTTGATGATTGATGCAAGTTTCTTCTATTTTCCACCATTGGAACTTCTTGAATCTGGTGTTGTTTTGGAGTAGTTCTACACTGGGGCTTATGCTCCCCTCGCCCTCCAAAACACACACGTGCACAGAACAACACAAAAGTACACATGTGCACACAAGGTACACACTTGCCGTATGAAGAGATCAGGTTAAGTGTCACTTAAAGGGGTTGGGCCCCTTTCTTGTGCAACATAGTCCATTTCCAGTTATTTACAATTTGCAAGGAATCTTTGGTCGTTATTTGTTGAGATTCATGACGAGAGGAAGGAATTGTTTGGTGGCTCTGATGAAGCCCTCGGCAGGTTATGAAGGTGTCTAGTCATGGCCAGAGCACAGGCACAGGTGACCAGGATAAACACAGTGCTTGCTCCTCCAGAGGGGCACCTGGCTAGGGCGAGCCCAAGTGCTGTTTAAAATTTCACGGTGGTGTCCCCCATCGCACGACCTGCACTGTGCTTAGGGGGGGCACATGCGCTGTGTGTGGATGAGGTTCCGTAAGTGTATCCGGTCGTAGTAGGCGTGGGGTTCTTCCCTGGAGCACCACCTGTGTTAGGGGTGAGTGGGCTCCCTGTGTTCTTAGGGGGGCTGCTGACAGAGAGGCCTGCCATCATAGATGTGATAGAGTCTACATCTGCGACAGCTCTTGCTGGATCTGCCTTGGGTCCTCCACAATTATTCTTCTGGGACACACGGGTACCAGGTCCTCCCATTGTGACAATGACCTTGTCCCCTCCGTGTTTACTGACTGTCTGCTGGGCAGGTGGACCGCCGTTACTGGGAGGGACCTTGGAACTACATGTGGATGTGGCTCCAAGTACAGACACAGTGCTGCCACTTGCCACTGCGACAGAGGCAGTGTGGGCCGGCAAGCTGCAGGGGATCTGTGGGGGGTGAACGCACACGTCTCTTGACACGCGTATGGCTCTTCCACATGGAGTGATTGGATTTTGTGTAGATGAATCCTGGGAGCGATTATGCGTCCCAGGAACAGCTGAAGCTCCATCTCTGGGAGGACTGTGGCCGTCTCCCCCTGCTTCACCCCCTGCGTTGTTGACAGTTGGACATTTGCTCAGCTTTTTGGAGGAGATTGACTTGCCTCCTGACACTCCTCTGTTGTCCACAGTGGTGGCTCCTTTACGTGGGTCTAGTTTATTTTGCTTAGATGAGTCTGTGACATAGAGGCCTGTCATCATAGATGTGATAGTGTCTACATCTGCGACAGCTCCGTCTCTGGGTGGACCGTGGCCATCTCCCCCTGCTCCACCCCCTGCGTTGTTGATAGTTGGCCTCTTGCTCAGCTTTTTGGAGGAGACTGACTTGCCTCCTGACACGCCTCTCTTGTCCGCAGTTGTGGCCCATGTGAATCAGGTTTCTTTTGTAACGATGGGTCCAAGGTAGGTTTATGGCTGCCAGGAACAGCTGAAGTCACGTCTCTGGGAGGACCATGGCCGTCTCCCACTGCTCAATCCCCTGCGTTGTTGACAGTTGGCCTCTTGCTGCTTGGATTAAAGGGGGAGGCTGCCTGATCTCCTGACCGGCACCTCTTCTCCCGGATGGCAACACATGCAGATGGGGGGTGTTTTCTCTGCCTGGATGGGCCCCCAGTACACTTACCAGTCATGGAGACTGAGTGTCCACCTGTGGGCATGCTGCGGTCTTGGCCCACTGCTCCACTAACTGGCAAAGTGGGTGGACCCCCAGTGCCTGGATTTAAGGCGGTAGTAGCATGGTGTCCAAATGCTACCTGGGCCACAACAGTCCTGCTACCGGGTGGTGTCTTCTTAGATCCCGGAACCACTATGTAAGGTGGCACATGGGTGTCCCTGGACACAGGGGAGGAATACATGATGGAGGCCTGAGAGGGAGACGTAGTGTCCATGGCTTCACTGTCAGAAGCTGAGTGGCAGTTTGCAGGGGGCTTGCCTACTGGAGTGGAGGTGACACCAGAACCCCCAAGGGGCAAGCTAGTGGAAACTGCAACACCTGGTGGTAAAGATGGAGGAACAGATGGGATTGGGGGCCTGGGAGGTTGGTCAGCCAAGCCTGCTGGAGCAATAGGGACTTGCACAGTGTTCATGCTGGATGGGAGACAGTTAGCAGTCCCTGTTGCAAGTATGGAGAATGCAGGGGCAGGCAGAGGGTCCGAGCAGGCTGCTTTGATGTCTCTTCTGTCCCCCAAGATGTTGTTCCTCTGACATGTGGTGTTCTTCACGGTGTCCAGGTTTTTGTCCAGACCTATGCAAGGAAGCTTAGGAGGCGGAGGCAACTCCTCGCGGTCCCACAACAGTGGCTGTGGTGGTGGCAGTGGCAGAGAAGGTGGCATGGGTCTCTTCCGTTTGCAGGCCCTGCTGCTGGCAGCTACGGGGGGCAAGGAGCTCCTTGATGACGTGTCTGAAGCCTCCTTAGTCTGTTTCTCTTTCTTGCTGACAGGCTGATGGTTTCCGCCCGACAATTCTTTGGCGGATGTCTCCTGCAGTGAGGGGCAGCATGGGGCTGGGTGGGAGAGCACGGGGGCATCTGTGTGACGCACATCTCTGGCAGGGCCATGCGAGGTGGTGACTACATGGCCATCAGGGGAGGAGTGAATCTGATCCTGGTGGGTGTCCTTCCTCCGACTGTCTTCTGAAGGACCAGGCCGGAGGTCCAAAGGCGCAGGGCTGCACTGCCTGGAGCTAAGTTCACTGGCCTCCAGGGGACTAGATGTTAACTGTATATCCCCGCAGCTATGGGGGGCTCTGCTCCCACCATCCCGCCCTTTGGTCTCCACAGGTTCCCCCATCTTTCCTGTGGGTTCTTTTTGGGTCTTCTCCTCCCTCCCATTTGGGCACGAAAGTGGGAGGCCCCTGGATGGGACCGGCTCCGCAGCTCCCTCTCCAGTCTCTGATGGCAAACGCTGGAGTTTTAATTTGCGCCCTGGAGGAGGGATTCTGATGGCTCTGGAGTGCCCAAACATCACTGAATTACGAGACGATAGGACAGGTTTTTTTCAGAGGGTTACTCCAGTTAACCAAGAGGAGAATGCCCGGAGAGGTCCATGCAGCCTGCGGGATGGGGTACCGCCTCCTCGGCTCGATATGAAAGGTGGCCGGTAAAGGCCTACGTACCTGGTGGAAGAGCCTGCGCCCAGGGTGCAGGGCAGGTGAAGGAGCAGCGGGGTGGCCCCTGCCAGGTGGTGGATGGGGATCACGGGCGGGGCGGACCAGGGCCCGATCCCGGCCAGGCAGGGGACGGCGGCGGCGGAGTGGGAGATGTAGACATTTACTAGGGAGACTGCCCATAGTGAGCTCGTTGTGCGCCCAACGAAGGCGAGGTTGGAGTCTAGAGCCCCTCCGGAGCTTCCTATACTCCTCTTGTTGTCAAACACGCACTGAGCCTGAGCGGCCCAGCCTGGCCCTAGTGATGCATCCCTGGGACACGTCACAAAGAAGGGCGCGCACGCACAGCGCGGCAAGAGACCCCAGCACAGGGCAAAGGGGAGGCCCCTAAGCCCCGCCTGTTAGGCTCCAGTGCCTGGGACTTGCGGTCGCCAGTGGCGCGGTATAGGCTGCCTGCTGCCCTTGGTCCGTGCGCCCGTTGTCGTGTGTGGACAACCAGCAAGGCCACAGCGTGGGGACTGTAGGTGAGTGCCGTGGTTGTCAGGCCCCTCAGCGCCTCGGTGTGTGTCGCCAGCCCTTCCCCCAAGAAAGACGAGTGCTGGGGGGCTCTCAAAGTTGTAAGGGAGTGGCCCGCTGCCCCTGGACCCCCTCTGCTTCCCTGCGAGGCTTCGACCCAGCTGCATCCTCGCTGGGGCTGCCCAGGCTTTCAGCATCGCCCTCCAGACGGCGGCAGTTTCCAAGTGGTTGCCAAACCCTAACCTGACCGGATGCTGCGCCCCACGACCTCCCTTCCTGGCAGGCAGGTCCTTGCTTTCTTCCTTTTGAGGAATTTGGCAAAACAGCATTTACAATTTAGACCGCCCCTCAGGTCACACAGGTGGTGGTGGTTTAGCTGGGATTCAAGCCCAGGGTAGTGACTCCCAGAGCTCTTACTCTGAACTGTGGTGCCTCCTTACCATATATGCATCACGTGTTATCATCTTTTTCTTTTTCCTAGTTCTTAGGGTACTTAGCAGGTGCCATATTTACAGTAAGGAGAGGCACTGCCCAGGACCAGGCCTTCGTTGAACAAAAGCTCAAATCATAAAATAATCGGGACCACAATGGGTTCTGGTCTCAGAAGATGTAGGTCATTGGCCACCAGTGGTAAGTATAGTACCATCCCACACTTGTAACTGAGCCTTAAAGCCCAGAATTTCTCTTTGGTCTACTCAGAAGAATCCAAATACATAAGATTTATGTAAAGACTATATGTAAAAATGGAAGAGATTATATTCTAGATACTTTGTGGTCTCCCTGGAGGAAATTCACCTGTGGATTATTCCATATGGATTAGAAGCCAATTTCTCTGGCCTTCTAGGAATATGTCTGGTAAGGCATCTCACTATTGTCCAGAAAGCAAGTATGTCATTCATTGTACGTTAAGAGTGGAGCAACGTATTGGATTAAAGAAAGGTCAACACAATTTGGCCGCTGTGAGCATGCCAGCCAGGTTCATTCTTCACCTCACATCGTTGGCAGTTAAATAGAATTCTAGAGATTCTTATGACCAAGAGGGGAGAGATATGCTTGGGTGTCTGGCAAGAGAAACATGTATTCTTGTCTAGGAGCTGGAAGCTTCAGCATGAGGAAGAAGGTTTTAAAAATCTTGGCCTACATTGGCTTTTCTTAGTTTAATCTCGTTTCTGTGGTTTACTTCATTGAAGTGTTTTCTTCCTCATGGGACTGATGTTGCATATCTGGGACATGACATGCATAAGTTTCAGAACCAAGAATCCTATAGATCAGCAAAAAATACATATTAAAAATTTTATATATATGTATTATATTATATATACATCTATAGACACATAGTAAAACCTTGGATTGTGAGCAACTTGTTCTGCAAGTGTTCTGCAAGATGAGTCGACATTTCTGATAAATTTTAACTTGGTAAACAAGGGATGTCTTGCAATACAAGGAGTACATGATGCCAAATGTCACGTAATTGAGCCAATGGTTCTCTCTGTCTGTCTGTCTCTGTGAGTCTCTCTCTCTATTTCTCTGTGGAATTGTGGGTGATCGTCTCCCATGCTCCGATGCTCTGTCTCAGGGCAGGTGTTTGGCAGAAATCAGTGATTTTTCAGAACACTGGAAGGTGTCCACAACTGGCACTGGTGTCATTTTTGTCACTTCAAAGCACCTATGAGCAGTTCTTTGCTTTTCCATACAAGAGTAAGCTCAGGAATGCTTTGCCTCATTCTAGGTCAGCTGCCTGCAAATATAGACCCTTTCCTCTGCTGCCTTATTGCCAGTTACATTACATAGAGCATATGACAAGAGCTTATTAATACTGTAGTGCAGTCAACATGCGTTAGCGATAATGACACTTATCCTACACAATAACCCTTTTCTCTCGTCTCCTTCACACCAGCCACAAAGGGTTTCAAAGGTAAGTACAGGGTAATTTATTTATTTTTCTTTATATTTTGTATTTTCTTTATTATTTTGTATTATAGTGCAGCATTATAATGATTTTTATATGAATATTTTTGGGTTGTGGAACAAATCATCTGAGTTTCCATTATTTATTATGGGGAAGTTGGTTTTGATACACAAGTGCTTTGGATTACAAGCATGTTTCTGGAACAAATTTTTCTCATGAACCAAGGCTTTACTGT
This sequence comes from Hyaena hyaena, assembly GCF_003009895.1. Lineage (NCBI taxonomy): Eukaryota > Metazoa > Chordata > Mammalia > Carnivora > Hyaenidae > Hyaena > Hyaena hyaena. Next base: position 447,985 of record NW_024081855.1, on the reverse strand, counting down.
CTATTTTTTCATATTTAAAATAGCACTGGGCATAATTCATATTTTACAAAATTAGCTCTAGTGCTCTGGTTATGAGAGCTTCTATAGTATGTTAGAGCAATTTTGGACTTTCATCCCCAACAAACTTTGGGGTTGGAAGGACACAAAAGTTTTGCTCAGACCCTAATTCTGCTTGAAAAAAGAAAGGGGAAGTATTATACGTCCTTTCTAATCTCTCTAAGAGCAAAAATGTTTTCCAGATAAGACATTTAACCACAAGTCCTTTGATATCATTTGAGTTCAGTAAGGAAGAATTTCTTGGCAGCATTTGTTTCAACAGAAATAGCAAGCTTGTACAAATTTTGTGCAAAGATTTCTTATTAGAAGGCTAAAAGAGATGATGTCAAATATAGTTGAAAATAATAAATGACAATCGTGTTGTTTCCATTGTTTTATTTCCCAGGGAGGAAAAATAAAGCATATGATACATATTGGGGCTTCAGGACAATACAAAGAAATTTGGGTAAGGAAAGCCCAGAAAAATCTCCCTCTTGACTTCTCTTGTCAAATGGGAGTAGACTGATAAGATGTTTTTTTGAAATACAGACCATTCTCTTACTTGTCCTTACAGGCAAAATATATTTGATGGCAAGTGGTTATTCCAAGATAATTTGCCTGGGCAGATGCAAACATGTTGAGACAGAATTTGTGAAGACAAAATAATTTTTAAATGATTTATCACTAATAAAAATATTTTCATAAGAACCACAAATTGTAGTTCCCAGGAAGATTCCTTCTCATTTGACCATTTATGAAACAACAATCTCCAGTTATAGTCCATGAAGCCATGGGTGTGTATTCCTGATTGGAGTTGGTAGTAGTGACAATGAACCAAAGCTGACACCCTGTGGTTCAACACTCCCTCCCTGTCCCCTTGTTTTGCTCACCAATAATCTGTTGTAATTCCTACAGAGTTACTATGGAGGGAAGACTGAGTGACCCATGGAACTCATTAAGTGAACATTTTTTCCACCTAAAATAACTTTATCTCCTTGTTTTCAACCCTTATTCCTACTTCTCTTAACTATAAACACGGCTCAACAGAAGCACACTGGTCTTGTGCAGCCCCTTCTTTGGACAGTCTTTTCTTGATTATTCTATTCATCAGTCCTGCATTTCACTTTTGCCTTCTTGAAATGTATCAAAATCTTTCTGTGGTTGATGACTTCCACATTCTCTTGGCTTTCATTGGTATTAATTTTGGTATTTCAATGCTTGTATTAAATATGGTTTCAGGACGAACAGAAAGTAAATGTGTTTCTCTAGTCTGCCACCTTGAACTGAAAATACCTGTTGCTTTTAGCATCCAACATTCTTATATATACATATATATATATAAACAAACCCAATCTCAGCATTCACATTCAACTTCTCTTGAGAAATCACTAAGGATTTAGGATATGGTCATTTCTAAAGGGAAAATAATACCTATCTCATGGAGTTGATTTGAAGACTAAATGAGATAATGAACATGCAAATGATTTGTAAAGCTTAAAGTTGTCTAGGAGACTTGTGTGAGAGGCAAGATGATGGAGAAGTAGGGAGTTCCGTACTTTTTGCCCACCCGCATCTCTCAAAAAAAAAAAAAGAAGGGCTGAAAACACTGAACTCCACGAGTCTGGGAGGAAAAGAGACAGAGTCCACTAAGAAGATAAGCCTCATAGGTGCATGATTGTGAACTGCAGAAGATAAAAATGGGCCAGACCCGGAAGAACAGAGGGGAGGGAGCCCTTTCCACAGAGAGCCATGGTTTGATGACAAAAGAGAAAGAGTGGCTGAAACTGCTCATAGAACTGTCCCTGGAGAAGAGAAAAACCTTGGCCGGGATGGAGAGGGACCCTTCATCCAATTTGTAACCATAGGGCGTTCAGAGAGAGATCCTATCTCTAGCTGTGGCACTTTCTTTGTGCCGTGCGCCCCAGTCCCAGGCAGTGCCAGGAGAAACTGCAGCCCTACTCCCCCTACTCAGTCCCCAGCTGGGAAGTGGCCTGGCCTGCAGGATTACATTATAGGCAGGATCATTAAACTGCACGGACTAAGGTCTGGAAATGAAGCAGGGCTTGGGACATAGAACACGGCCCACCTTGACTATCCCAGGGGAATAGGGAGATCTGACCCAAAAGAATGATTTGCAATGCTTGGTTCCTTGGTTTGAGAAGGGACTGGGGTGTTGCCATTATTTTCCCCACAACCACCAAGGCTGGACCACAGGGAGTGGCCCTTGGGACCCAGTGGAGGAGAGACCTGCCTACCCCAACCCACGCCCATCCGCCCTAGAGAGCTGCTTTTTTTTTTCTTTTCTTTTTTCTTTTTGATTGGAGCCCGGGGCTAGATCAATTCTTGCTATTCAGATCTATTTTCCATTATCTCATTCTTATCTCTCCCCTCAGCTAGACTAGGCACTCTGGTCATTGGTTCGCTTAAACAGTCACATTTAATCCATTCTCTTGATGCATATTCTACATCTCTGTCATTATTGTCCTTTCTCTCTCTCTCTCTGGAATAATCAGACTATATAGTTTCTTTGGTTAACATTATCTTCATTTCTTTCTCCTCACCTCCTACCATAGTCTCCTCTTTCTCTCTCTGAATTTGCCCTTTTCGTGTGTCTGCCTGGTCAATGTTCAATTTCACTTTCTCCCCACCCCTGTCATTTCTCTCTTTGTATGTGCTCTTCCATCAGCACTGCCCCCACCCTACTCTTTATTTGTAGCCGGGACTTCGGGTTTTCTGCTTGTAGACTGGCCTTTGTCTTTTGTTGTTGTTGTTGTTTTCTCCATTTCGGTTTGCTTGTTTGTTTGATTTGTCTGTGTGTTTGCATGCTTTTGTTCCCTGTCTGTTTGTCTATTTTTCTTTTCAGGGCTACCTCAAGAAACATGCCAAAGTACATAAGGTGGAGAGTCCCAAACATCACTATGGGTAGGGAAATAAAATAACCGAAGGTACAATAAGAGAGACCAAGTGATGCCATTAAAAGAACCCTTGCTGAATGGACAGGCCCTGGACAGTCAGTGAGCCTCCTTAAATAGAGCAGAACTCGGAGGTGAAGAGAGCATAACAAGCTTTTAAAACTTACAAGAGACAGAAAACTAGCCAAAATCATGAAATGGAAGAACTTTCCTCTAAAGAAATTCCAGGAAGAAATGACAGCTAATGAATTGCTCAAAAACAGATATAAGCAACATAACTGCCCAAGAATTTAGAACAGTAGTCATCAAATTAATCTCTGGGCTTGAAAAAGGCATGGAAGACACCAGAGAAGCTATTGCTACAAAGATTATGGACCTTAAAAATAGTTGTGATGAATTTAAAAATGCTATAAATGAGGTGCATAATAAAATGGAGGCAGCCACTGCACAGATTAAAGAGGCAGAGAGGAGAACAGGTGAATTAGAAGTCACAATGATAGAAAAAGAGGAAGCCAAGAAAAAGATCAATTGATCCATGAGCATGAAAGGAGAATTCGAGAACTGAGTGATGCAATCAAACGGGACAATATCTGTATCATAGGAATTCCAAAAGAAGAAGAGAGAGAAAAAGGAGATGAAGGCGTACTTGAACAAATTATAGCAGAGAACTTTCCCAATCTGAAGAAGGAAACAGACATTGAAATCCAAGAGACACAGAGAACTCCCCTTAGACATAACTTTACTCGATCTTCTACATGACATATCATAGTGAAGCTGGCAAAATATAAGGACAAAGGAAGAGTTCTGAAAGCAGTTAGGGAAAAAGGGTGCTAACATACAAAGGGAGACCTATTAGAGTAGTTGCAGACCTATCTACTGAAACTTGACAGGCTAGAACAGAATGGCAGGAAATCTTCAATGTGATGAACAGAAAAAATATGCAGCCAAGAATCCTCTATCCAGCAAGCCTGTCATTCAGAATAGGAGAAATCAAGGTTTTCCCAAATCAACAAAAATCGAAAGAATTCATCACCAGTAAGCCAGCCCTACAGGAAATCCTAAGGGGGACTCTATGAGGGAAATGATGCAAAGAACACATGGTCCCAGCGACACCACTACAAGCATGAATCCTACAGAGAGCACAATGACTCTAAACCCATATTTTTCAATAATAACACTGAATGTAAATGGACTAAATGCTCCAACCAATAGACAGAGGGTATCTGAATGGATTTAAAAAAAAATCCATCTCTTTGCTCTCTATAAGAGACTCATTTTAGAACTGAAGACACCTTCAGATTGAAAGTAAGGGCATGGAGAAATATCTATCAGGCTATTGGAAATCAAAAGAAAGTCGGAGTAGCCATACTTAAATCAGACAAACTGGACTTTAATATAAAGGCAGTGACAAAGGATGAAGAAGGGCATTCTGTAATAATTCAGGGTCTATCCATCAGGAAGAGCTAACAATTATAAATGTCTAGGCACTGAATTGGGATGCACCCAACTACCTAAAACAATTAATCATAAACAGAAACTATCTTATTGATAAGGATGTGCTAATTGCAGGAGACTTTAATACACCACTTACAGCAATGGATAGATCAACTAGACAGAAAATCATGAAAGAAACAATGGACGTGAACAACACATTGGACCAGATTGATTTGACAGATGTATTAAGAACTACACATCCTGAGGCTATGGAATACATTTTTTTCTTAGGTGCGCATGGCACATTCTCCAAGATAGATCACAAATTGGCTCATAAAGTGGCCCTCAATAAATATAAGAGAATTGAGATCATACCATGCACACTTTCAAATCACAATGCTATGAAAGTTGAAATCAATCACAGGAAAAAAATCTGGAAAACCTCCAAAAACATGGAGGTTAAAGAACACCCTCCTAAAGAAGGAAGGGGCCAATCAGGCAATTGGAAATTAAAAATATATGTAAACAAATGAAAATGAGATACAACAATCCAAACTCTTGGGGATGCAGCAAAGGCAGTCCTAAGAGGAAAGTACATTGCACTCCAGGCCTATTTCAAGAAACTAGAAAAAGCGCACATACAAAATCCAACAGTGCACCTAAAGGAACTAGAAGCAGAGGAGCAAGAGTACCCTAAACCCTGCAGAAGAAGAGAAATAATAAAGATCAGGGCAGAAATAAACAATATAGAATCCAAAAAAACCCAGTTGAATAGATCAATGAAACCAAGAGTTGGTTTTTTGAAAAAATAAACAAAATGGAGAAAGCTCAACCTAGGCTTCTCAAAAAAAGAGAGAGCACCCAAATAGACAAAACCATGAATGAAAATGGATTTATTACAACCAATCCCTCAGAAATACAAGCAATTATCAGGGAATACTATGAAAAATTATATGCCAACAAACTGCACAACCTAGAAGAAATGAACTTACTAGACATTTCTACAGATTATCTAGCTATCATCTTAAAACAAACATACCTAAATGAAACTATATTGTATGCCAATTATAGAGGAGGAAAAAGAATGTTCTTTCTACCCTTTTGTGTTCTTAGCTGAGAACCCTGTAATAAAAGAAGACAATTTAACGAGAAAAACAGAGGTTTATTAATATGTATACCTCATGTACACATGAGAGATGCAGAGGGAAATAGAGTGGCTTAGAATTCAGGCTTAAATAGCATCTTAATAGGGAAAAGGCGGTGCACTATAGGCATCTGAGAGGAGAGTTATGATTTTTAGAAAAGATGAATGGGCCCTTAGAAGAAGAGATGGGAGGTTTATGGCAAAGTTTTTCTGGGTGTGTTCACATTCTAATCTCTCCTTGACAAAGGCCTGTCTTTCCTGGTTGATGAAACTCCTAGGGAGGGGTTTTATGACAGCTGATTTCCTTTGGAGTATCTGTCTTTAGGCAGATAAGGAAATGCAGGAACAGTTCCTCCTTGAATTTGCTGTTTTTTGAAAATGACTACAGCTCAAAATAATCAGTATATTAAACCAGCATATTTTGAGGTGGCATGTCATCAACTCCTACAGTCACATTTTGAGGTAGCATATTAAATTTTTTTACATTTACTTACTTAGTTTTTTTTGAGAGAGACAGAGATAGCACGAGTGGTGAAGGGGCAGAGAGAGAGAGGCAGAGAGATTCTGTAGCAGGGTCTGCGCTGACAGCCTGCATGGAGCTCGAAACTGTGAAATCATGACCTCAGCGGAAACCAAGAGTCAGACACTTAACCGACTGGGGTAGCATATTAAATTCAGAAAGTGTAGGATTGGCGAGCTACGTGTCCAGCCTGAAAATGGGTGTTCTCTAGGAAGCGAGCTCAGAGAGTGCTAGCCTAACTACTGATTCTCTACAAGAGACCCCATATGTAATGTCTACTGACAGCTACAAGCTTCAAGACATTTTCAAATCCAGAAGGTAGTATTGGCTACTCCCAGTTGAGCTAGGAAAGACTCCTGGAAGACCCCATCTTTCATTTGAATAAGATAGAAAATGACATGGTGTTATTGTCTCACAAGCCCCTAGGCATTTGAAGTGAAGTTTCAGGAGGCGAACACTTGATCCTGAGCTGTGGAAACAGAGTTTCCAGGGGGAGTGAGATTTGTTTGAATTTGTATAGTGGTGGGTTTCTCAGATGGCTTTGGGGGTGGGAGTTCAATGGGTAATAGGGAGGGGGGACGAATAAAAAGGCAGCCTTTCTTATTATAATCTACATCCTGTCACTTAAGGCCATGCGTCTGATTATTTCTCTTTCACGCATGGGTACCCTGTTTGCTGAAGGTGTTGTGAAAAGTTGCCAAGAGATAAATTCAACTGTTTATGAGAATCGTTACGTGGTTCTGTGTTTATTTCCCTGGCACCCTCCAAGATGTCTAATTTGAAGCTGAGGATCTGCTTTCTGGTGCTTGTAAGTAAAAGTATTTCAATATGTCTTAAACACATTGTTTAGAGAATGTATACAAAACAAGATGCCTTTGTAGCACTAGGGAATCTACAAGAAGAAGGAAAGGAAACTTTTTATGTGACTACTGCTAACATTTATTGTGTGACTGGGATCGTGTTACTGTCTCTCAGCGCTGGTTATAAAGATGATAATTAAGTAGGCAGTCCCTGTAGGCTCCCTACCAACTTAGAAGCATTTCTCCTTCTCAGGTTTCAGCTACTACTTCTCCTAAGTGGGCTTCAGAAAAACAGAATAAGAAGACCTTTGAAGCCACACAATGTCTGGTCTGTCTTGGCTAACTGTGTCATAATATGACTGATATTATAGCAGGTAGCAGGAAAATACGTGTCAAGAACAATACAATTCCACATTTCGTTGATAGCAGGGAACAGAATGTGCACTTGGACTACCATTCTCACGTACAATCACTTCTTCACAGACTAGAGAAGGTGGTGGCTGGTCAACTATTGACTGGAAGTTGCTACCAAAATGGCTGTCATGCAAGTACTAGTTTATTAAAGTAATATTTAAAAAAACTGAGCCTTTTAGCTCAAAAGCATACACTCCAATATTCCTCTTTTCCTTCACCCAGGCTCCAGTAACTCATCTCAGGACTCCTAAGATGACATTTAGTCTGGTTCTCCAACATGTGTGTTTAATGGAAAGACAAAGCCTAACAATCATTGGAATGGGTTAGCAAGACTACGACTTATCTACTAAGTATCTTTCTGTGTTTAGCTAAGAAGCTCTTGCTTTCCCATTTTTCTATAAAGAAAAGTATTCCTAGATCACTCTGGTTAGTAGGTAAAGGAAAGGTAAGAAAAAAGAAGTCAGGATTGCCTCATTTAGTTGTGTAAAAAAAGGAGCTCCCTGTGAATTTGTGGCATTAAAGTCTACAGATTCACGTGCTTTTCTAATAAAGTTGGTAAATTTTGCCTCAGTATCCCATTTCTTTTCAACAAGAGAGTTTCAGCTTTGAATCATTTCACTGGGGTATAATCTGTTCTACATGGTTCTCAGTCTTGAAGATTCCTGATACATCCTGAAGGCACCAGGATTACCTTATATCCAGAACTGTTTGCCCAGACCTGTGGAAGATTTGCCTTGGGAAGGTAGCCATTTTGGGAACCTCTGCATCCAAACGCATTTTAGGCCAGTGTCTAAGACCACAAAGTGTCAAATGCTAAGCTGACCAAGTATTGTGTGAAGACCCGACTGAACTCTTTAATTCAAAAGGGTGAGCATAAAGAAAGAATCAAGGGGGGAAATCATCACTTCCTCAAATCTGATTGAAGGTTGAGAGGGATCAAGGAAAACTTCAATAGCTTGGAAACTAGTCCCCAGGAAAACAATGAATAGGGCCTGGACAAAAAGAAAGGAAGATTTGCTGATTAGCTTCCCCTGTGGAGAGAGTCTCTGCCACTTGGCTTCCTTTGATGAGATTACAGACTTCTGAAACTCATTCCCATCAGGAAGGTAGACATGTTGAAAGAACATCCTTCCAACTAGGCAGGGATACATTCCTTGTTCTTGGGAAAGTACATTATTTTGCTCTCTGGAATGACTTAATCATGTTTTCATCCTTGAGGCCAGAGAGATTCAGAGGAGTTTCTGAACAATCTAGTCTAAGAAGCTGAAACTTATGTGATGAAGTTGCAAGAATTCTAGATAGCCAAATCACTGTATTTTTATTTTTATACAATATTCCTCAACAGGGTAGAGGGATGTTAATGATCCTCTTACATTTCTTGTTCTTGAGTGTTCCAAATGCATTTCTCTTTGGTCCCTATACCCAACCCCAGTTGGGAAAGGAGGATACAAGCTAACTTTTTATTGCTTTGGATGCCATAAGCTAACAAATAATTTCTGTCCCCTTTGTTTTCATACGCCCTCAACACTCACTATATCCATCAACTCCAATTCATACCGTCATAATTTAAGATACTTAGAGTTGAACAGAATTTTAGTTTAGATTTAAAGTTCCCAACCTAAGCAGGAATCCCCATTCCTGACTTATGATCACTACATCTTCCTTAAAACCATCAGTGTAAGGGGATCTTCTGGGTTGAGTTGATGTATTTTGGCATATCTTGTCTTTAATTCACCATCCTCCACATACACCTTCCTTTTATTTCTCTGCTTATTCCAACCTCAAATATGTTTCAAGGCTCATTTTAATCCTATCATTTCCTTATGGACTTCTTAGACTAAAGGTGATCACAGAAACTTATATATCTAGCAGAATTATAGAATCCTTGTCAGTTAAAACCCAAAGGGAATGTACAGATTTTCTAGTATAGGTTTTTCTTTTTAAGGGTGTGAAACTGAAAATAAGGAAGGTCTGATAGGAAACCAGACCATATATTACATTTTGACGTCTTCTTTAATGCAGCTATGAACAGTTTTTTTTTTCTTTTTTAAACACTGTAAGTCTGTATTTTTTTCCTCTTAATTGCAAGCTTCTTGAAGGCAATGATTATAATTTCTATGTCTATGTATTTTGCAATGGTCTTTCATACATACTAGGTTCTAATTCTGTGCTGTCCACTAGAACTTTCTACAATGGTATAAATGTCTTAATATCTGCACTGTCCAATATGGTAATCACTAGCCACATGTGGCTTTTAAGCACTTGAAATGCTATTAACACATCTGAAGAATTGACTTTTTAAAGTTATTTCATTTTCATTACCTTAAATTTAAACATCTATAGACACCTGCTGCTAATGATTACATTAAACATGGAAGCTCTCATTCATTTGTTGATTCTCTGCAAGTGAAGAAAAGTTAGAGCACATTGGTTGACTCAATAATGTCTTAATATTGTTTGAAGCAGAAAACAGAGGTTTAGAGATGGAAAAAGCCAAGTCTCATCATCTCAATTAATAGCCCCAGAAAAGTGAAAGCATTAGATCAAGGTCACATGCTTAATTAGGAATAGAGCTGGCACCAGGGTCTAGGCCTCTTGGCTATAGCTTTTCTTTATTATTTTTTCATTGTTTGTCATCGTATCTTGGGGGAAGTCAGAGGAGGAATCAGGTAATAAGTAAGTAAGAAGAGAAAAACCTATAGAAATTTAAAAAGTATAGTAAGGATGAGTGAGGACTATAGATAAGGAAGAAGGGAAGAAAGGATGTTGTATAAGAGTCAAAAAATTTGTCCAAGTATGGTGATGAAGAAAGGCAAAAAAATAAAAGCTCATATTTTCAACCGTGGGCTGGTGTAAATGAAGAATCCCCTTTTCAATGCAAAACAAAGTTACTGTAATAAATCAGGGACCATTTCATAGATGTACCCAGGATTACACAGTGAAGGGAGTTTAGTGGTTACTGAACCATGACAAAGCTCTCATACTAATGAATTACATTCCTCAAAACCTTTGTCAGACCAATCAAAGAACTCTCTTTAAATGAGCATGGAATGTTAACATCTGGTACACCAAATGGAGATAACAGTTTCATCCAAAACCTCAGTTAGTCCAGCTTTTATCCCTCTCCATTGTCCCCTGATCCCACTTGATCCTTCCTCTTGCTTTGCAGCTAAATGAAGGAGAGACATCACTGAAGTGTTGGATTCTGTGGCATGTAAGAGACCTGGGAAGTAGAAACGCAGGTGGATGTGAATCGTCTGGAAGCCTCAAGAATGCTCCAGATGCCTCTTCTCCATACAGAAGCAAAAGCTCCAACAACCTTTCAGGAGAAATAATTTGTATAGAGGCTGTAGTTAATCAGTAAATAAGAGAAGCAACTAGTTTCCAAAAGCTCAGTGGTGTTCAAAACAGGATGCTACACTTTTGTTTATTTATTTCATAGTGTTTTGTATTTCATACAAAGAAGGAAAAACTAAGACTAATATCTGTAATATCGTGCTCTGTAAACTGCACTTTGTTTCTTTGTATCTTTTCCCTTTCTGGCAAGGAACTAAAATGACACAGATTTTCTTAGAGTGTGTGGAATATTTATTTTCTTATTAATTCAATGGTTGTTCAGTTAGGTGATGAGCATAGCAATTTTTTATTTGTTTTTTTGTTTGTTTGTTTGTTTTTTTGCACCTCAAATGCTATTTTACCTATGGATGTGGCACCAATCTCCAAGTCACAAGCTTAGGTTAGAATTTATTCAATAAGAATTCTAAGGTGGGGCCAGTCATCAGTCCTTACCAAATCTTATTCTCTTTCTGTTTTTCCCTCCTGTTTTCTTCTTCCAGGTTTCTCTATTTCTTATTAATACTACCACCTGCATTAGAGCTCTGTGGGAGCATTTTGGTTGTCCCTTCTCTCTTATATCCTACCTCTAGATAATTGCTCCAGCAAGCAGTTTTTCTTTCCACAGTATCTCATATTTGGCTTCCTTTTATTTCATTGCCTCCACCCTATACCAGGGTGCTGTTGGTTTTCTGTGTCTCCTGTCACCAGTACTTCATGAATTGTTCTTCAGATTGGGGCTAATTGTATCACTCTATAGCTCAACAACTTTCAGTGGTATGAGACACTTAAAAGGAAAAATGAAGAGAAAGAGAAGGGGAAAGGAGGAAGAGAAAGAGGAAAAACAAAGAAAGGAGGAGAAAGTTGCCAGTTTAAAACAATAGAAAACTAAGAAAGTATATAAGAATTGAACTTACAGTACTGATGGTGAGCCAAATCAATGCAACACTATATTTCATACAATAGTGGTGAATAATTGCTTTAAAATATTTAAGTTAGATTGCTGCCTTCCAGCATACAGTGAAATAACTTTCAGATTGATTAGAATGTTAAATATACAAAAAAAAATCTAAAGATAATTGCAAAATATGGTAAATAATTGTTTCAGGTCAAGTTTAGAAAGATCTTTCTAAATAAAATAAATGCAAAAGAAAGAATAATGTAAGAGATTAACCATAACATAAGAATTAAAAATCCACTAAGAACCAGGGTGCCTGAGTGGCTCAGTTGGTTAAGCTGCAGACTCTTGATTTCAGCTCAGGTCATGATCTCACAGTTGGTGAGATCAAGCCCCATGTAGGGTTCCCTGCTGACAGTGCATGGAGCCTGCTCTGGTTCTCTCTCCTCCCTCTGTCTCTCTGTGTCCTTCCCCCACTGGCACTTACTGTATCTCAAAATGAATAAACAAACTTAAACAAATTCTTAAAACAATAAAAAAATCCACTAAAACCCATTCTCAAAACTCAAAAGCAAAAGTCCATCTTGGAAAAAATATTTCCAGACACTATGGCATACGATGTGTGAGTGCATTCGAAATATAAGATCTCTTACAAATCAGAAGAGTGAAAAGCACTCCAAAAGAAAAAAAATTGCAAAGATTATGGAAGAGGAATTCACAAAAGAATATAAATGACCTATATTATGAAAAGAAAAACATCAGAGCTATTGTGCTTTTTTTCTTGTGTGTCCTTCCATTGCTTAAAGCTCATAAAATCCTCATTTCAGGATCAGTCAGTCAGTCGCATTATTTCCAATTTATATATTCAGTTTGCACTTCATAGTTTAATTCAGTCAATTTATTTGACTGCATGCTCTGAGATTTTAGAGTTAATTCAGTTGTAATCTTTTCCCTCCTTCCTAGACTGTAAGCACTTCAAGGGCAGGAACAACGCGCTATTTATTTTTGTGGACCCTACACTATGTTGACGTGTACAGCACACAATAGTCTACACAGAAAGGGTGAAGAGGGAGGATCAGAGAAGTTTTGAGAGAGGACATATCTTTGAAGGTGAGTTTTAAATTTCAAAACTTTTTTTTTCCCTTTTGTGTATGTCTTTTGGGTTAAACGTGGTTTAAAGGGAAGGTTATATAACTTAAGAGGAAAGGGTACTGAAGAGAGACAAGTGAGGATTTGAATACTGACACTACTCATCATTTCACTCTGAGCCTCAGTTCCTCATCTGTAAAATAGATATACTTCCTACTACTTGCATGATTATTAAGAAGATAGAAACCTACATTTGTAAAGTGGTCAGCATGCTGATTCCATTCTCTTCATATTCCCTTTTCTGCTATGCTGAAGTAAAAGTGCGGTAGCATGTGTGAAAACATCTTGAAACATGGTATTTTTTAGAATAGCACAACGTACTATTAATTAAAATTTTGGTATATATGTAAGGGTAAATTGCTTGTTATGCTTTTGTTAATGAGAAATTGAATAGAAGCAATGTTTGGGGGAGAAAGTTCAGAGTAGGTAAATAAAAGTAAGAAAGCACAACAAAGTGAAATGTGAGAAGCAGGTAATTCAAAAGATTCTATCACGGTGGAGTCATGTAGTAGAAATGACATGCATTTGGGGGTCAGGAAAACTTGAGTGTCAGTCTCAACTCTGCACAAACTCTCCATGCTACCTTAGGCAAGTTCCTTGTCCTCATCAAGATTCGATTTCTCCACCTGTCAAGCTGGGATTAATAACATTCTCATAGCAGGGATGTCGTGAAGACCAACAAGATGAGTAAATGAAAGCATATGGTACCTGGGTGATATTTGATAAATGCTTCGTTTTTTTTCCTCTTTTTTTCTTTCCTTTCTGAGATGAAATAGCTGGCCTGAGTCATCATAATACTGCTGAGTATTTATATGTTTAAAAGACCTGATGTAATTTTTTAAGTACCCAACCAACTATCAACGAGTGACTCAGGTGTCAGGAAGAAGAGATCCTACTTTTAAAAGTGCTTTCAAACTTGACCGCTGTGTTTACAATAGGATTTTTGGATCCATGCATGTCTCACGACACACAGTCTAAATCTCCATGCATATTTAGTTAATCTCAGTTCATCTTGTAGGCACACAGCCATCATTTTGCTCTTGTGAAGACTGAGAACATGGTGTACCAATTCTCTTCTTGTAGGGGACTCTCATTAGCTTTTACCACTGCCTGCTTTTAAATTTTGTGAACTGTAAAATGTAGTAGTATATATTCCTGAGTTGTTTTTTCCCACTGAGAGTATTTAAGTTGAATGTGTTTTTAATAGCATGGGAGGGAAGATACTGGTAATAAAGCAAAGCATTTGAAATTTTAAAAATAAACAGTACATTTATAGCAATTATGGAGGTCCCTTTTTCTTTAAATATTTATTTATTTGTTTTTGAGAATGAGAGAGAGAGAGAATCCCAAGCAGGCTCTGCACTGTCAGTGCAGTCAGCCTGATGTGGGGTGCGGGACTTGAACTCACAAACCATGAGAGCATGACCTGAACTCAAATCAAGTATTGGGCGCTTAATCAACTGAGCCACCTGGGTGCCCCATGAAGATCCTTTTGTTAGTGATTAAATATAGTATTATAGAATAGTATATCTAGAGTGAAAAAGTGCTAATCATCAACCAGCAGTAGTTCTTTTTTGTTTTTTAATAAATGAATGTGTATATTTTATTTACTTATTTTAATTCTATTTTATTTATTTATTTTTCAAAATACTTGTTATTTAGTTTTGAGAGAGATAGAGAGACAGAGCATGAGCGGGAGAGGGGCAGAGAGAGAGGGGGACACAGAATCTGAAGCAGGCTCCAGGCTCCAAGCTGTCAGCACAGAGCCCAATGCGGGGTTTGAACCCACAAACACGAGACCATGATGTAAGCTGAAGTCAGATGCTTAATTGACTGAGCCACCCAGGTGCGTCATATTTTAGATAGTGAGAGAGCGTTAGTGGAGAGGGGGCTGAGGAGGAGAGAGAATCTTAAGCAGGCTCCACAGTCAGCATGGAGCCCTATGCACGGCTCCATCCTACAACACTATGATCACGACCTGAGCTGAAATCAAAAGATGGACACTCAACTGATTGAGCCACTTAGGCACCCCAGGAATGCTTATATTTTAGAATGAACAAAGCATGGCCTATGATATTTGCCTCAGTGTATTTCACATAACAGTATATAGCAGAGTAATCATATTGCTATTTTGTCCTTAAAATTGCTAGTTATGGAATATGACTCCAGCCTCTCTTATATTTTCTTTCAGTATGGCCTTGAATGAAAAGAAGCAACATCCCCTTTCTGCAGTGATAAAACACTCTGCACACACCATTTTCTCTTCCTTTTCTTGGGTATGGAGATGTGACTTTGGTATTTCCTTTACCTCTATTCCTGTATCTTAACTATCTTGCTAGAATCAAACTCTACTTATTAGCCAAACTTACTTAACTTCAGATTCATTTCTGTTAGGGAATGTAGAAATGATCTCACTTAATTACTTCATTTAGATGATATGGATTTAATTGTCTCCATTTCGGAGCTGAGGAAAAAGAGGTCTAGAGAGTTTCAGAAATTATTCCACATTCTTATCCAGTGAGTGAGTTGAAATTATAACCTAGATCTGAATAGGTGTCAACACAAATTCTTTCTGATTCTGTAGGCTCCTGGACTTTTACACTGATTCTTAAGAGCTCTTAAATGGCCTTTTTATGATTAAAAGACTATGTAAGGGGGCATCTGGGTGGCTCAGTTGGTTAAGTGGCCAACTCTTGATTTCAGCTCAGGTCATGATCTCACTTGCGAGTTCAAGCCCTGCATTGGGCTCTCCTCACAGCATGGAGCCTGCTTCAGATCTTCTGTCTTACCTCTTTCTGCCTCTCTCTCTCTTTCAAAAATAAATAAATGCTAAAAAATATTTTAAAAGACTATGTAAGGATAGTCTTTTATAACCGCAAATAGGTGGAAGTGCAGGCTTTTGAGGGGAAAGATGAAGACTGTAGCTTTCACCATGCTCTTTGTCAAGTGTGTGTCACACATCCAGGTGGAGTTGGGCATTGGGACCTACTCCCCAGAGACAGAGACCACGACTGGAGGCAAAGGCTTGGGGGCAAAATTGTCTCTGTTGGTCTGTTTCCCCTATTCTTAGAGTGGTCTATGGGGAAACCAAGAGTAGGCTGTTTTGACATATGGAAGGTTCTGCTCTAAATAAGACAAATGGAGCCAGGAGTCTATGAGACCAGTCAGCCTTTAGGAGATGTGGGTAAGTTCAGCTAAAATATTTAACATTGGTCTCAGCCATAGACTCACTAACTTTGGTGTGTGTGATCACCTGGAGAGCTAATGAAGAATCAATGGTCCAGTAGGGTAAGGCTTGGCTCTCTGTGCTCGTATTAAGTTCTCAAGAAGGTCCTGATAGACACCTAAGTTTGGGAAACACTACTCTAAACTGTAGTTTAAAATTCCTACCTCATCACCAAGCAATGACTATGAAAAAGCAATCATATGACCTTTTCCTTTGTAATTTAGAAAGATCTGCTGCTGATTGTAAATTTGAATTCAAGAATATTTGTTTATATTTTACGCAGTTATCTCAGGCTGGCAGATGCATTCCCAAGATGCGGTCTTTGGAAGAATGAGCACGTCAAGGACATCTGAAAGATTCTCCTTCTCAAACTTTGCTTTCCCTGCAGGAAACTGTGTGAGGGAAAGGCAATGAGTCCCAACCCTCCCTGGAGGCAATGCTTACACATATTTGGGAATCTGAGGGGGCAGCTGCCAATTTCACCTGCAGGCAGGAAGTACACACCTGTTAGCTATTTTTTAAAATCGCCTGTACTTGGCCAGATTACAAGGAACACAGTTGTTAGAGCATCAAAAAAGGAAGCTGACTTACCTGCAAGTAATCCTCATTAAAGGAGATTTTAGGAAGCTGGACACTTGAGAAAAGTAGGCAACTGTGAAAAGAATATCTCCTGCTTACCTTTGTCAAAGCCAACAATTACCCCCAAATTGGGCTGGGATTAGATAAGGCAATCAGTTGTAATAGAGTTGATATCGGGGAAGGGGGGAAGGACGAGTCATTCAGAGATAAACCTCTTATGCTTCCCTTTCCTTGATCATCTTTATCCTTGCACCCACCCCTACCTTTATACATAGCGATTGCTGGTGGGGTGAGGAAGGAGTGACTTTGGGAGTGCTCCTTAACCAGGCTTTTGTGTGCATTGTCCAGGGCTCAGGGCTTTCCCATCAGCAGGTTTTCCTGCCCTGTCATTAGTGCTGGTGGCACAAGGGCCTCATTCTCATGAACTGACCCATGCGGCGAGCAGGTCATCTCAGACGGAGGCTTGCTGCTTCATTCAAAGGCTTCTGAGATTCCCAGATGTTGAGGCAAGATGCAAATATGGGGACATGCTTTTCATCCCTTCTCGGTTCATTTTCTGACCATCGGAAGCCGTGGGGTTCTATCTGCTGACCAAATGGATGGCTTTGCCTGGGCATGGTGGACTCTGAGCGATCACAGTTGCAATTGTAAAGAGTCCCTTTGTGAGAGCAACAGTTAATTCTCTCTGAATGTGACCATAGCGTAGGGAGAATAAAGTATTCCACCCCCTCCCCTACATTTCCCCTTCACTTATGCTTAAAAACAGGTAATTGGAGCAGGGCTTCGAAGTGTAATCTTGCCCAAAGGCTAAGCTTGCCACCTAATGACACATGGTTGTTCTTCTTTATTGAGGCAGTCTTGCACTCATTATCCCTAAATTAGTTCCCTTTTCTCATTTGCTTTATTATTCATCCATCAACTCCTTTTTCATTTGGATTTTTCCAAGTGAACCAAGGCAAAGTGTGTCTTTGTGAGGTTGTGTGTCTGTGCGACAGTGCATCTGTGTGGGTAAGGGAGCCCCCGTCCTCCCCAAGCCCCTCGTTTACATTAAGTGTTTATTTAAGCCAAAGCAGTGGAAAACTGACAAAATTCTTTGGCACTGATTGCCTCATAATGATCTGACATCCATCCCGGGGAGGAAAATTTAACTGAATGAGGAAGAAACTGAAATTCAGTTGCAGGGCTCCCTTTGTTACAGCCAGAGGCAGGCTGCTCAGACTCAGAGAAAAAAGTTGAAACTGGATTTTCGATGTAGTTGAGAATGTTTGTGTCAAAGTATAATCAAGACTTTAACATGCTGTTCTGTCACAGGAGAAGTCTCATATACCACTTGTGATGTTATATCCAGCTGGTCATGTGGTCATGTAACATGAGGTAAAGACAAGAAAATACCCATCTGGTTTGCAATCCCTACTTTACCCCTGATCATCTCATATTACTTAGCCTGTTTGAGTTTCAGTTTCCTCACTGAAAATAGGGGTAATGATATCAACTTCACCAGTTTGTGCTGAGGATTAAAATAGATGATGTTCAGTGTTTAATACAAAGACTGTTACATTGTAGATAACAAATCATATTAAAGATTTGCCATCGTGGTTCCCTTATAATGAACTGAAACACAGCTCAGAAAAATTTTGGTTTAATGGCCTAAAAGTCTGAACTTAGATTTTTTAATCTCTCTCTCTAGGATCATCTCTTTTGTCCTCTTGAAATGGGACCTGGCATTTTCTGAAGCACACCAGGCATTTCTGTTACTTACCTGACACACTACTGGGTGGTGTATTCTTATCAAACACTTGTATAAACTCTGCAAAGGCTAATTATTATTCCCACTTTGCAGAGGAGAAAATGGAGGCTCAGAAAGGTTAAGTAGCTTGTTCTAGGTTCCAAAGATAGTAGTGCAACAAGTATGCAAACAAGAGTTTGTCAAGTCCCAAAGGATATAATCACAACTGAGAATTAGAGTCTCTTTCATTTGTCTAAGTTTACTTTAAGAAAGCAAATATTCCTCAGATATTATGTAACAGAATATTCTGATTCAGTCTGCACAGAGGAGGGAATATTAGCAACTTTGCCTAACTGCTTGATTCTGAGGCTAAATATGTGACATGTTGATGCAATATATCAAATTTGCTCTTGATATTATTAAACGGGTTCAATCATTTATGTGTCTCCATTAGTGGGGATGCAAACTTTTGCAGCCACTCTGGAAAATGGTATGAAAGTTCCTCAAAAAATTAAAAATAGAACTACCTTATGACCACAATTGCACAACTAGGTATTTATCCAAAAGATACAAACATGCTGATTCAAAGGGGCACATGCACTCCAATGTTTATAGCACCACTATTGACAATATCCAAATTATAGGAAGAGCCCAAATGTCCATCGACTGATGAATGAATAAAGAAGATGTGGTATATATATACAATGGAATATTACTTGGCGATCAAAAAGAATGAAGTCTTGCCATTTGCAACAACATGGATGGAACTAGAGTGTCTTATGCTAAGTGAAATAAGTCAGTCAGAGAAAGACAAATATATGATTTCACTCATATGTGGGATTTAAGAAACACAACAGATGGACATATGGGAAGGGGAGTAAAAATAATACAGCAACAGACAGGGAGGCAAACCATAAGAGACTCTCAAATACAGAGAACAAACTGAGGGTTGCTGGAGTGGTGTTGGGTGGGGGAATGGACCAAATGGGTGATGGGCAT
This sequence comes from Hyaena hyaena, assembly GCF_003009895.1. NCBI lineage: Eukaryota > Metazoa > Chordata > Mammalia > Carnivora > Hyaenidae > Hyaena > Hyaena hyaena. The sequence goes on along the minus strand of NW_024081855.1, from coordinate 428,815 downwards.
TAAGCACTGGGTATTATATGTAAGTGATGAATCACTAAATTCTACTCCTGAAATCATTATTACACTCTGTGTTAACTAATGTGGATTGAAATTTAAAAAAGAAATCATTTCTGCCTCTTTCCCAAGGTGATTTCCTCTGGACACACATCTCATAGACTACAGCATTTCCATCTCATCTTCTTTATCCTACTGGGATATTCCAGTGGTAGTCTCCCTCCTTACACCACCCTATTCCAGCTCATATCTCCTTTTTCCTCATTAGGCCATGGGTACCTGGGTGTTCTCAGCCTTTATAGTACTGATAGCCCTTGGTTATTGGATATGTTCTATTACCTCCTATCCCTTCTGCATGTATCCTCTTTCTTTTTCTGACAAGTAATTTTTTTCTCCCCTACTTTTTATCCTTCTTCTGTGAAACCAGACTTAGTTGGGAGAAAGTTCAGTAAATTGGTATAGGGAAAGATGTAAGGGTTCTAGTTAGCTCCAGTTACCTGGATAAGTGATTTAACATTTCTATGACTTAGTTTCAAAACAAATGTTCCAGTTGTGATTTTCTATGATTCTTTCTTGATCATGGCTCTGAATGCTGCAGATGCAGATTTTGTGCTCTGGCTTTCGAAAGAGGTTGTTGCTTCACAAACTGGCACTCATACATGGAAGGCAAGGAGAGACTGAAGAAAGACTGAAGACCATTCCAGATTGGTTGGTGACTGGTTTAATAAGCAAGAGAACTTATGTACAAGGTTTGTCTTGGGCTCTGCACCTGACTACCAGAATTTTAAAAGTTTATACAGAGAACTTAATAGGGTTTTAAATCACATATTCTGTCCAGATGGTCTCAATAACACATTACCCTCTCAAGGTCACATCCTTGCAATAGCTCCTACAATGGGAACAGTGGGCAGAATGTACATTCTAAGCAGAGGGGAGGGGCTGAGAAGCCTCCAATTGCCCAGGCTCAGCTCACAAGTCACATCCTCTTGATGGCCTTCTCCAACAAATGTACAGTCTCTTACCCAAGAACAGAGTTGGTAGCAATAATAATAATATGTGTATATAATAGTTTGCATTCATAAGAATGATATTTTGACATCATTTTACTTATTCCTTCCAACGCAGCAACTTGAGCCCATATAGTCAGCAGCAGGGCCTGGATATGGCCCTCTCAGTTCTGAGTTCTTTCCCTGTACCTCAGCAGAGTGATGTCAGCTGACTGGGCATGAGGAGAAGGAGATCAAAGGGCTTTTTTTTTTTTTTTTTTTTTTTTTTTTTTTTTTTTTTTTTTTTTTTTTTTTTTTTTGGTACATGTGTCTGTGTGAGCTGTGCTGGGAGAGTGAGTGGATGGTGTGGGTGGAGAGTAGAAATTTAAAGGTAGAAACGGTGGTGTGAATTTTTCCAAAAGAAAAGAAATCTTCCTGATTAAGTATTGTTTCAGGACTTGCAGTTTTTCTTGAATACCTACTGGATAACATCTGAGTAAGAGGGTGTGCTGGGAGCAAAAAAAAAAAGAAAAAAAGAAAAAATACATATAACTGATTTAAAAATCCTTGGGGTGCCTGAGTGGTTCAGGCAGTTAAGTGTCTGAATTCGGCTCAGGTCAAGATCTCATGGTTTATGGATTCGAGCACCGCCTCAGGCTCTGTGCAGACAGCTCAGAGCCTGGAGCCTACTTCCGATTTTGTCTCCCTCTCTCTGACCTCCCCCATACACACTGTGTCTCTGTCTCTGTCTCTCAAAAATAAATAAACATTCAAAAAAAATTCTAAACGCAGTACTAAAGACTGCCATGAAAATTATAGTGGCTTAGGGGATTTTTTTTATGTTTTCTGGATGGTGTTTTCCTTAAAATGAAAAATAGTCCTTATTTGAAAATCCATTCTATGGTTAGTGCAAAGATTAGTTTATACAGTCCCTTGGGTTACAAGGCTAGAGACTTGTAACTTCTTTTTATGTCAAGATCAACAACTCCTTCTCAAGTTGACACTGTCTTGCCTTTATAAGATGAATCAAATTTAAATCTATTGTGTATTCAGTGACCTCTCTGGGCCATAAACAAGCCCATTGTCCATTAAAAGGCCAGTGGCATATTCCAGATTCTTTGTGAAAGAATCAAGTATATCTCTCTTTGTTTAGGAGGTGATTTGTTAGTGGGGGGGAGTGAAAAGGAAACAGGGAAATGGTTTCATCGTATGTCCCAGCAATCCAATGTAATGCATTTAGCCCAACCCTTTCTCACTTAAGATTTAAACCAATATTTATTTTTGAAAGGAAATACAACCCGCATGCATCTGCCTCAGTAGCCTTGTTGTCTTTTGTTGATAGGAAACAGGAAGCTACTTTTTTTTTTTACCAACACTGCAAAAGACCTGAAGATCAACTGAATTTTAATCTTGGCAAATGTAGCTTCTACCCTGAAAGGTGGACCAAAGATTCCAGGTAATAACAAAAGAAAGATAAATATTATCCTTAAGTATCTTCCAGGATAAGAAAAGTGGAGACGACTGAGCAAGTTCTAAGAATTACTGTTTCATTTTGTCCCAGAGCCAAGATAATTTGTTCTTGAATGCAGATTCTCACATGCGTAGGTGACGGTACAGATCGCTTAAGCAATTCTGGCTGTAGACGCTAAAGGGTTGGCGTAAAAAGGAAAAAATGACTGTAATAACATCTTTGGCTTTGATTATTTGTGCCCTTCAAAACAAAAATTATGAATCCATGATGTTTATCCCAAAGAGATTCACTATTTTGACCTATTTTTTTTTTTACATAAAATAGTGAGTTTGGAAGAACAGAAGGAAATATTTTTACATCATCCTGAAAAAATATTGTCTATTATCTTATACTATATTCTAAGTAGATTAATTCAAAAAAATTGTTTCACAGAACATAGTCATTTCTTTTTCTCACCTACTATACAGATATGACACTGTGAACTGTTCTTATTTTCTGTGTTTAGCTAATTCAGCCTAAGATTTACCTGTGGAAAAATTTAACTTTAAACTGACTGTCTTTGGCCCAGATAAGGGTTCTCAGGGGTGTTGGGGAATTTTGGAAACCAAGTTCTATAGACCCAGCTCCCTCAGCCAAGTGGTTTTGAACCTTCCGTTTTTGTACATGTTCTGTGAGTCTGTACATTTGTGCAAAGGTCACTCATCTAAAGGGACACAAAACTCTTCTTGCTCCTACTCTGATACCCATAAAGTCAGCCCTGAATTTGACCCTTGATGGAAACATATTTCTCAGGGGCTACTGAAGAAGGCAGAGGAATTATTTATAGTTAGTTATACCTTATCTCCAAATCCCTATCTGGTGATTTACCTGTGACCCCAGGTATTCCTTTGTCACTTCTAACCTAAGCTTATCTCCTTTACTCTGGGTTCCACTTTGGTGTCCAATTTAACTCATAATAGGAAAGACATCTCCTTTCAAAAATGAAATATGAGCAGCAGGCACCAAGTGATAACTAGTATGAAGTAACTATCTGATAGAGAAAGGCAGCTTTTTGTAAGCTTCCTGCTAGAAAAGGAGCCAAATCCTACTAGTGACCAACATAGGAACCTAATCAGTGGGCATATTTGGTTGGAGATGGATACTGTTGGAGAGAGAGGTAGGTTTTAATAGCCATCCAAATACTTGGTGGGTCATTTTCTACCACAACATATGCTTAAAAAATTGAATGCCAAATGTTTGAGATTATCTATCTATCTATCTATCTATCTATCTATCTATCTATATCTTATTTAATTTGATCATTGCATCAACCCAGTGAGGCAGGGATTATTAGGATCCCTAGTTTTCCACATGAGTAAACCAAGGTGTACAGAGGTTAGGTGAATCATTGTCAAAGAGCAAATGAATTGGGAGGTCTATTCCAAACCTGGACCATTCTTTTATAAATTCCATGCTGCTAACCACTATATTATTTGTTCTCAATCTATCAGACTCAATCTCTTCATCCGCATTTATAAAATATTTGAAGGCCCCCTCTACTATCATGAAATAAATGTAGAGGTAATGTAACATACCTACATATAAAACATTAAAATTTATAAAATGGGATACTGCTCAACGATAAAAAGGAGCAAACTACTGACTATACAAAGTAACATGGACGAGTCTCAAAACATCATGTTGAGGAGATTGGGGCACAAAAGTGTACATTCTTTGTGATTCCATTTGTATTATATTTAAGGATAGGCAAAACTATTCAATCCTGGTTGTCTTTGTATGTGGAGAAGGGAGAGAATTGATGGTAAAGAGGCTAGGAGGTGAGCAGAGAGATGGAAATGTTGTGTGTCTTGATGGGGTATTGAATGTGGATTACATATTTTGAAACTCATCAAAATATACTTTAGATCTGTGCATTTTATTGTTTTTAATTATAACTCAATACAAATTGAAGTCAGTATAAAATTTTAACATTATAAGAGAAATAAAAAGATTTTCAGATACTTCATATATTTTCATATATGAATACTAAAGATCATCTATATTCAAAGACATAATGAAGTAGTCATATGTATGCATCTAATATTAATAAATAAATTTGGGTTTTCAATTTTGATTTGAATATTGTCACAGCTTTTTTTACATCACATTTTGAAGATATTATAGATACATACATACATACAGGTCCAGTTAGAATGGGAGAGCTGCAGATGCACAGATATAATGTGTTACATTGGGTTCACCAAAATTATCCGTAGTGACCGCTATTTTTGATGGACTCTTGAACTAGTGTTGGTAAAGTAATCACCCACCCCAATTTTCCCCCAAACTTTCCTCGATTTGCATAGTAGTGTTAATTCTGGAAAATTCAGTGGATAATCTAGGCGAAAATTATTTTTGTGTGCATATATAAAACAGAATTGAGTTTAGAGTTTTATTTAATGTTTACTTATTTTTGAGAGAGAGAATGAGCGAGAGCATGAACAAAGGAAAGGCAGAGAGAGAGGGAGACAGAGAATCTGAAGCAAGTTCTATGCTGTCAGTGCAGAGCCCAATGCAGGGCTCAATCCCACATACCGTGAGATCATGACCTGAACTGAAATCCAGAGTCTGACGCTTAACCAACTGAGACACCCAGGTGCCCAGAGTTGAGTTTAAAGTTCAGATGACTGAGTATTGGATTCCCTCTGTAAGAATGTCCAGACATCAAAAAGATGTGTGAGGGGTGCCTGGCTGGTTCAGTCAGAAGATCATGTGACTCTTGAATCTTGGGGTCATGGGTTTGAGCCCCACATTGGGTATAGAGATTACTAAATAATAATACTAATTACTAAATAATAATAATAACAATAATTATAAATAATAAGTTAGAACAAACCAAAAAAAACCCCTCTGTGAATTACAGAATGCTTCTTCATTGTGTAGGAATCTCCTCGCCTAGCAGGACATTTTATTTACCGCCCTGGAGCTTGTCCACCAAACATATGTAGGACTGTATGCAAACATTGTGAAATCTCATACCTCTGTCTCCTCAAGGGGAGTGACACTGGCTGAGTTGACAGTTCTGCTCCATATAGTACTGCAAATTTTCTCAAGTGCTACTTCTGCTAAGTAAGCCTTCTTTAACTTTTTTCAGGCTGGTCAACATGTCCTTCTGTCCTCCTAGCTTTCCAAGGATATATTATTATTATTATTATTATACTTTTTAATTGTTAGTATATTTATCTATGTCTCTCCTGAAATTATAAGGTTTTTGATGTTGGAAATATGTTTATCTCTAGCATGCAGCACAGTTCAGGCACTCAGCACACACTTGCTAAAAGCATGAATGACATGATTAATGAAATAATAAATATGAACAGTAAATCTGCTGAGTCTATATGACCCTTGCAACAAATTCAATTTATTTTTAAGTTAATTACTTATCACACACATACTATTATGTTGTAGAGTTGGGATTTACTAGGATTAGAGAAATTTAGATTGAGAAACAAATAATTCTTTCAATAAGATCTTTTCTTTAAAAAATGTGCTACTGGCATCAAAAGATAAATAAATAGGTGTATTTTACATAATGACCTCCTTCTTCTCATTTCCTTTTACTGAAATTAATATGTGCTGATAAGTGCTGTATTCATTTTTAACCCCAAATTATCTCACTATTATGTAACAAGCAAACAAAGAAAAGGGACAGATTACATTCATAAGGACATCTACATTTATTTTAGAAGACAAAATGTGATTTTTAAGATACTGCTGTTAACAATGGGAAATAATTCCTTCTTGCCCATTATGCCCAGAAGGGCAGCTCTGTTACTTCTGCACCTGAAGCCTTATCAAGGTTCTTACCTATTGTTATCTGCAAACAATCTCAACAGGGCCTGCATTCATAGCTCTGTACCGACAAGGATATGGGACCTACTTAGTTGTGCAGTGGCCTCCAAAATTGTGATAAGATAGACGTCTCATTTCCAATCCCTCCTAGCTGTTAAGAACACTGGATGAATTTTCAGATCTCTCAGCCTGATGGAAACAAAGCGGTACAGTGTAAGTATCCACCAAGTCTCAGCCTAACTACTGTGGCTTTGCTCTGTAAATATGAGAGTTGGGTTCCTTGTGTTTATCTTTCTCAAACCAAAAAGGGCTAATAGAATTAAGATTTCCAAAAAGACCCAAGCTTGGAGATCTGTTTTACTCTGAGTGTAAACAAAAATAAAACACTAGAAGTCCCTTTTGCAGATTTTGTTTCTCTTATATATGAAAGCACAGAATTCAGGACTGGTTGGGAACTACCAAAAGTAAAGGCTAGATTTTTACAATCTGTTATATCCTTTTTTTGGGGGGTGGTAGGAAATTATTCCTGAATTCTGATGAAGCCTTGCCTGGGACATTTTGAGGACACATTTAGTGGGCCCTTTGGGACTTCCTTATATTTGGACTCAAAGATAGGGTATTCTAAACTTGTCATTGTATTTGGGGCATTTTTTTTTTTTTTTGAGAAGGAAACTTCAGATGTCTCTTGGGTGAGTAGTTTTGAGGCCAATTGAGAATATTTCAATACATACTTCATTAAGTACTGAAAAAGTCTCTTCTTCCAAAGAGTTCAAGATAGTCTTTGTTCAGGTGTTTCAATTCTCTGTGCAGTATTTCTTGACCCACAAACATTTGTAAATATTTTTTAGAAGACAAATTGGATGGTGTCTGAAAAGTATATTGATTATTACTGAATATATATTACTGTGTATATATTTATTCAGAAATATATGTTTTCTTTAAAGTTTTTAGATGTTTATTTATGTTTATTTACTTGAGAGAGAGAGCATGAGCAGGGGAGGGGCAGAGAAAGGGAGACACAGAATCTGAAGCAGGCTCCAGGCTCCAAGCTGTTAGTGCAGAGCCTAATGTGGGGCTCCAACTCACCAACAGAGAGCTCATAAGCTGAGCAGAAGTCGGACACCTATGTTTTCTGAATATATAAGCATGCATATATATGTATATGTGTGTATATAAATATATATAATCAGAAATAATATATGTGCTTTCTTAATATATATGTTCAGAGAGATGCTCTCTTTGTGTATATATAGAAAAATAGATAGCATCTCTCAAAAAAGAGAACTGACTCTTTCCAGAGGAAGTCTGATCTCACGGGGTGTCGCGAGTTCTACACGCTGCTGGGGAGCCCTGAGGTGAGAAACATGCGATTGCTCTGGTGCAGTAGGGCCCCCTCCTCTCACCCCAGTCTATAAGGAGTCTGGTTTATGCGCTTATCCCGCAAATGCCAACCCCAAGTGAGCAGAACCGGCTCTGGCCCGCGCATGCTCTGCGGGACCACCCCAGCTGACTGGGGAAGTGAAGTGCGCATGCTCACGCCGCCCAGGCACGGCCCTCCCAGGAGGATGAAGGAGCAGCGCCGCAACGTCTGGTGAGGAACCCAGGGAGGGAGTCCAATCGGATGTTTGCCGAGGTCCAAGGCGGCAGCAACCCGAACCATTACTCCTGGGGACAGTTGTATCTCCCCACAGCTGTGAGGTGCCCAGAATTTGCCGGGGGAAACCATTGCTTCCTGTCTCTGGAGGCTTTTCCCTGAAGAGCAACCGTTGCTCTGTCTGGCTCAGCCCGATTGCCATCACCCTACAAAGGGGGCGCTGGGTCCTTCACCCAGGCCCCGAGTGTTCTTTTTTGACGGAGGCGCCTGAGTGCCAGGATAAGTGCCTGAGGGGCCGGGTGCGTGGGGTGTGGAGTTTCCCAAGGAGGCAAACGGGACGTTGGAGCCTGCGGGGTGTCTAACATGGCTTCCGTAGAATATCTTCGTCACGTACTTAATTAGTAGTAATACAGTCTGTAGGAGAAATAAGAATGATGCTATAAAATTAAATAAGATCAAGAGTTGTAAATCTGCAGTTACAGGATGGAAACAAGAAAACAAGATATTAAAAAGTAAGATTATAAGAAAGATGTTCCAGGACACTTTCCGGTCTCATGACAAATTAAGATAATACAGATTTAGCTCTCTGTTTACGTTACACTACACACAATCAACCTTAAAAGAAATCATGGGCAACTCACAGGTGCCAGAGATAATCAAACTCAAAGCCAGAGGGTGCATACTGCTGCTGTGACAGACCAAGATGGGGCCGCATAAAAGGATAAAGACCAGGGAGTAGGCATTTAATGCCAAGGAGTGAGGTCCTGGCCAATAAGAGTTGGGGAGTTGAAACTAAAATCTCTAGTATAAAGCTGGAACCATAAAAGGACTTCGATTCTTTTTTTTAGAATTTATTTATTATTTAGAGAGTGTGTCTTTGTGAGTAGGGTAGGGGCAGAGAAAGAGAGGGAGAGAACCCTAAGCAGGCTCCACACTTAACTGCAGAGCCCAACAGGGATCGAACTCACAAACTGTGAGATCATAAGAACCAAATTCAAGAGTAGGATGCTTACCTAACTGAGCCCCACCCCAGACGCCCCAAAGTCCTTCAATTCTTAAAAAAAAAAAAAAGAGTCCTGAAAATGCTCCTCAGTGGAGCTGAAAAGTAAGGGTTTGGAGTTGAGGATAAGGAGAAAATAATTCTGTAAGTAATTGAAAGCCCAAGCATTATCCACAGATGGGGCCAACATTCACATTATTTGCATTGTGTAACAGCTTCAAGATGAGAAATTAGCATATTTTCCTGGACCAGTGAAAACTCCTGGGATTCATCTCAGGATTAAATACAAAATGAGGATGTTTCCATAACTGAGAGTCACAGAACTCCTACAAAAGGTACTCTGGACTGAAGATGAGTTCATAACAACAACAAAAACAGCAAACATGCAAACCACATAAGAAAATTTACTACAAAGGAGATTTGGCAGAAACATAAACAGGAGAATTAGAACTTCAGGAAATGTAATAGTTTGAAAAGTTTTGGAAATGAAATTCAAGAGAGAAAGATGGAAATTACAATGAGGGAATAGGATATATATATAAAAAGAACAGACAGATTTGCAGAAGAACCATATACAATTTCTAGAAATAGTTTTTGAAATTTAACCTAAAAATACCCTAAAAATTAATCACATAGCAGATTACACAAAAGTAGGACAAAAATTACAAGACCTGAAAATAGGTTTGAGAAACTTACCAGAATGTACAGAAAGAGATATAAAAGAATAGATTGAGATATAAAGGATACAAAAGATAGATTGAGAAAATTTAATAATGGCAGAAAAGGCATTTTTTAAAAAATTACTGAGAATTTTCCAGAATCAGAATTTCCAAAAAATCATCAGGTTGAAGACATACACCAAATCCTAAACAAGAGGAGAACAATAAGAAAATCTTAAACTGAGCAGACACCTACAATTATACTTAATGTGGACCACTCATAAGCAGCAATAGAAGCTAAAAGAAAGTAAAATCATAAAATGTTAAAAATTCAACGCACAGCAGAACTTCTGTATAATAATGCAGAAATAGAGACGTTTTCAGACAAAGTCTGAGAGATTTGATTACTAACAGTCTGTCATTGAAATAACTAATAAAAGACCTCATTCAGGAACAATAGGATCCAGAAGAAGAAGCAAAGTATAAGAAACATGTGAGTTGATATGAAGACTAATGATAGTGACGGGTAATTTTGTGGCATTTAAAAAGACATTGGAACTAAATATGTGTATACTAGAAAATAATGTAATAAAGTGTTTCATTGTTAAAGTTCTAAGGTTCTTTAATTGTTCAGGACGAAGACAGAAATAATTATTATAATTAGATATCATTTAATCAAGTGTACAAATTAAAATTTAAGCCTAAGCATGAGGAAAGACTTAAAGAGTTTTTAAATAGTAAAAAGTCAAACAAATGAATACTGAAACTGTAATCACGGCAACAGAAGATGGAAAAGGAGATGAAAACCTAGGAAATAAAAAGTTTGTCAAATTAAAAACACAAAAGAAATGATGGTACAAACAAGTGCAAAATAATAGTAATTAAAATAAAAAGGAGATAGAATAAATTCACTCATTATAAGACATTTTGACATGGAAATCCTTTCTGAAATCTTAGGGCAAAAATTGGACAAGAAAGAACCCTACTTGTCCGTAGGACAGCTCATGTTTGTAGAGTGAGTTTACTTAATTTGAAGGACACCATCTTCATCAAAGCCAGGGGTCTCACCTTTTGAAAAGTCCTGTGAAAAGGGATTGGTTACTAATTTAAGTTGATAATCGCTCTTTTAAAATCTCTGTAGTGAGTTTGGGTTTTTTAAACCAAAATTTGTATCTTTTTTTTTTTAATAGGATCTCAAGTGATTGATGTCTTCGTGTGTTAAGAAATATTTGAAAGTACATAGACACAAAAATTTGCAGTGAAGACTTTGGAGCACGGATGATGTAAGTAGTGCCTGTTATATTATGGGGCTGAATTATGGCCACTGTGTGTGGGTGTGTGTTGACTACCTCTAATGAAAGCTTATCAGAATATCCAGTAAAATGAATTTGTGTGTTCTGTACCCATTACATGCATTTATTTTTTTCTTTTCTAAGATACTTGAATTTAATACTGGAATTTAAAATCTGAATTTAGAATTTCACAGTATCAGATATCTCACTTACTTCTTTATACAGGAAATTTCAAGTAGGTTGGTCTCATTTTCCTACTAAATATTTTCATTCCTCCATTGAGTATCTAGCTCTGAGATTGTTCTCTTACTAACAAATTTTGTCATAAGCTTGCTTCTTTTTTTCATAGTACAACTTTAAAACAAAATCAAATCACTCTAGATTATTTAAAGTATTATGTAAATGTAACTATCTTCTTTTCCATTTGAAAATTTTTCTTTTCTCCTTCTCGTAACTGATGTGACATCCTTAGATGTAGACCCTGAAAACCTCTGGAGAATTAGGGCTTATCCATAGTCCTTTTCAGCTTTCCATTTCAAATATTCTCTTTTACTCTGAACTGAGATTATGTGTATTTCAAAGAGGATTTTGCATGAAGTTTATTTTAACCTCCAGAAACACAGTCTTATTTAGAATATTGTGCATAATTTGTTTCTTTAATTCAAAGATTGCAGCTGGATTAACAAAATATTATATTGCACAATTTTGTCTTTTGCTACCACAAACATTTTCTCTGTGGTCATGCAAATATGACTTTATGTTTTCTTAATGAGCTGGAGGAAGGAACTAATGTTTACTGAACATTGGCCATTTTACCAGCCTGTAGCAGGCCCATTACATAAACAATTTAATGTTAACACTTTAAACACCATGAACTAGTTTTAAATTTCCCCATATTCTAAAGGAGAAATATTTGCTTAAGTGACAATACTTTTGTCTTCCACATCCTAGTCTAAAAGGTATGATGTTGATTTCATTTATGGGATATTTTGAATGAAATTGTTTTTCCTTGTATTGTCATAATAGTCCTTTTACAGGTACTTAACTTTAAAAGCTAAAGAGTTTATTTTCATAGGCATTGGTATTTAAGAATATTTTCTTATTTCTGTATCTTCTACTTTTTATAAATATGCATAACATTTTTATTTTGAGATCTTTGTCCTGTAATATATTACTTTATTTTCTTAGATACAGGCATCTTAAATAGAACTTTAAATAGTTATTATATGATTTATTTTAGAGAACATGAATGTAGAATATTTTTGTTATATGTGGATGTGTATATATATATATATATATATAATTATGTATATATATTTATATAAATTCAGGTAAAATTGTCATACAAAACCCTGCACAGATTTAAACAGTGCAGTGTGATAAGTTCTGAAATGAACATATGCATGAAACCATAACCACAGTTAAGATGGAGAACATAAACATCGTGTCCCTAAAACTTCCTCTCACACCCTTGTAATTTCTTTCTTCATTCCCCTCTTCTCTCCTCTCCAGAAAAGTACTCATTAGCTTTCTGTCACTGTAGATTAGTTTGCATTTTCTAGAGTTTTGATAAATGGAGTCATACAGTGCATATACCTTGGTTGGGGGCAGTGGATAGGTTTCTAGTTCTTTCACACAATGTAATTAATTTTGAAATTCATCCATGTTGTGGTAGGCATCGATAGTGTATTTTTGTTACAGCTGAGCAGTGTTCTGTTGTCGAAAAGATATCACTGTTTATCTACTCACCTGTAATTTGGTACTTGGTTTGTGTCTAGTTGTGGGTTATTACTAGTGAAATTTCTGTAGTTGTTCATGTATATGACTTTGTATGGACATATGCTTTCTTTTCCCTTGATCAAATACCTAGGAATGTAATGGCTGGATTGTATGGTATGTGTATGTTTAACCTTTTAAGAAATTATCAAGGTGGTTTCCAAAGTAGTTGGACATTTTACACTGTCACCAGAAGTTTATGAAAGTTTTAGTTTCTTCACATCCTCACCAAAACTTGGTTTGGTGAATCTTTTTCATTCTATTCATTCTGTCAGGTATGTAGTGGTTTCTTATTGTGGTTTTAATTGGCATTCCCCTCATGGCAAAGGATGCTGAACATGTTTTCGTGCATTTATTTCTATCCACAGTATCTTCTCTGATAAACCATCTGTTCAAATCTTTTTTCCATTTTTTATTCAGTTGTTTGACTTCTTGCTAATTTTTGGTAGTTCTTTACCTATTCTGGACACAAAACTTTTATTAGATATGTGCTTTGCAACTATTTTCTCCAAGTCAGTGGGTGGGTCCTTTTATTCTTTTAACAAAGTCTTTTGAAGGATAGGCCTTTTTAATTTGGGTAATGTGTAATTTATCTTGAAATAAAGTAGTTAGTCATACAGTTTTATTTTTCTTCTTCAATTATTTTGGCTCCTCTATTTCCTTTGCATTTTTATATAAGATTTTGAGTCGATTTGGCAATTTCACAAGAAAGCATACTGGAGTTGTATTGTCTGTAAATCAATTTGCAAAGAATTGACATTTTAATAATATTGAGTGTTTTGAGTCACGAATCTGGCTCATGAACCTTTATTTTTCATACGTCTTTAATTTCAACAAAGTTCTGGAGTTTTCAAGTGTACAGATCTTTTATATTTTCTTGTCAGATTTCCCCCTAAATATTTCCTATTTTTGATGCTTTTCAAATTATATTATTTTGCTAAATTTCAACTTCTGATTATTATAAGTTTAGGGAAATACACTTGGTTTTTGTGTATTGATCGTGTACCCTCAACCTTGTTAAACTTGTTTGTTAATTCTAGTAGCCTTTTTATAGATTCCATTGGATTTTCGACACAGATGATCTTGTCTGTAAATAAAGACAGTTTTGCCTTTTCCTTTCAAATCTGGAGCCACTTTCCTCCCCCAACCCCACCCCCTGCCTTTTTTTTTTTTGCTTTTTCTTTGCTTGATTACACTGGCTAAAACCAACTGAATAGAAGTGGTGAGGGCACAGACGTTCTTGTCTTATTCCTGATCTTAGAGAGAAAAGTTTTTGTCATTATGTTGTTACCTGTAGGTTTTTCTGTAGATGCCCTTTATCACTTTGAGTAAGTTCTATTCCTTATTTCTTCAAGAGTTTTTATTAAGAATGGATGTTGAATTTTGTTTCATGCCTTTATTTATTTATTTATTTTTACTTCCATTGAGATAGTCATGTGTTGTTCGTTTTGTTTTTCAGTTTGTTAAAATAATACATTATTTTGATTGATTTTGGAATGTTAAACCACCACTGCAATCCTGAGATAAACCCCTCTTGATATATTTGCCTTTTAATATATTTCTGGATTTAATTTGTAAAATTTTTATTTAGAATTTTTGCATCTATATTCATGAGGGCAGTTAATGTATAATTTTCTTATGATGTTTTTGGTCTGGTATCAAGACAATGCTGACTTAATAGAATGGGTAGAAAAATTTTCTTTCCTCTTCAGTTTTCTAGGAGCGTTTGTATAGAATTATCTTTGTCAAATGTTTTGCAGAGGGTTGCCTAGCTAGCTCATGTAGATCTTGATCTGTGGGGTTGTGAGTTCAAGCTCACTTTGGTTATAGAGATTACTTAAATGAATAAAACCTAAAAAATAATGTTTGTTAGAATTAACCAGTGATTCTGGGCCTGTGGTTTTATTTAATGGTAGTATCTACAAATTCAATTTCTTTAATTTATTTTGGGCTATTTGGATTATTTATTTCTCCTTCAGTGAACTTGGCTATGTCTTTCAAGTAATGTGTCTACCCTATCTAAGCAGTCAAATGTGTAAGCATAAAGTTGTTCAGTATATTCCTTTATTATCTTTTTAGTATCTGTAGAATCTTCAGTAATGTTACCTATTTCATTCCTGATATTGCTAACTTAAGGCGTCTCTCTTTCTCTTTTTTGTTTTTGTTCACTTTGTGTATGGGCTTACTGATTTCTTAAAAAGTCAGCTTTTGATTTCATTGGTTTTCTGTTTTTGATCTTTTGTGTTTAATTGAGTCACTCTTTGATATTTACAGTTTCCAATGTATTGCTTAATTTGAATTTAATCTTGTCTTTTCTAGATTTTTAAGGTAAGTTTCTGAGATTATTTACTTGAGACAATTTTTGTTTTCTATTTTTGGTATTTAGTACTACAAATTTATCCCCTGAGTTATGCTTTGGTGACATCCTATAAATTCTGGAATATTATGATTTCATTTTGATTTGGTTTAAAATACTTACAGATTTCTCCTTGAGGTGTTCTTTCTCCAGTGAGTTATTTAGGAGTATATTATTTCCACTTCCAAAATTTGAGGATTTTCCATGTAGGTCTCTTTCTTTTTTTTAAGGTTTTATTTATTTTAGAGAGTCAGAGAAAGAGAGAGTACTCAAGCAGGGGTGGGGTAGAGAGAGATTGAGAGAGAGAGAGATTCCTAAGCAGGCTCCACTGACAGTGCAGAGCTCAATGTGGGCTTGAACCCATGAACAGTGAGATCATGACCTGAGCCCAAATCAAGAGTCAGAAACTCAGTCGACTGAGCCACCCAGGGCCCTTTCCATGTAGTTTTCTATTATTGATTGCTAATTTAATTCTATTACAGGCAGAGATCATAAGTTGTATGATATGAACACTTAAAATTTTTAAGACTTGTTTTATGGCCTAGAATATGGTCTAATTGGTAAAATCCAAATGCACTTGCAAAGAATGTGAATTCTGTTGTTACCAGGTAGATGGTTCATATTGGTTCATAGCATCATTCAAGTCTACTGTATTCTCATCAGTTTTCTGTTTATTTCTTCCAACAATTGCTGAGAACCGGACATAGACATCTCTGATTATATTTGTGGACTTTGTTATTTTACCAGGCAGCTCTACTGGTTTCAGTTCATGTATTTTGAAGCTTTGTTTTTAGGTATATGAATATTTAGTTTATGCCTTTTTGATGAATTAACCATTTTTGATTGAATCAATCAACTTCATTGTAAAATGAAGTTCTTTATACTTAATTAAATGGTGATATTCTCTGCCCTGATACCTACCTTATCTGATAATAATATATCGTCATTCTAGGTTTGTTTTTAGTGATGTTTGCATGGTATCTTTTCCATCCTTTTACTTTTATCCTGTTTGTGTCTTTTTATTTCAAATGGATTCCTTTTTTCTATTAATTCTAATAGAATTTCTATTAATTCTATTTATTAATTATTAATATGGCAACAAACCTGGTTTCCACAATTTAAATTTTTTAATTGAGGTATAATATGCATATAACATTGATTTCAGGTATACAACCTAATGATTTGAGTATATCATGAGTGATCACCACAATAAATCTAGTTACCATTTGTCTTCATACAAAGTTAACTTTTAGGATTTACTCTCTTGACAATGTTCATCAAGTGGATTTCTTTTAGGAAGCATATTGTTTTTATATCCAATCTGACAGTACTGCCTTTTATTTGAGGTGTTCAGACCACTTATATTTTATATGATTATTGAAAAAGTTGGGTTTAAGTGTATCATCTTGCTGTTTTCTATTTGTGCATTCTTGTTTTTTAATCTTTTTTCTCTGCCTTCTCTTAATTGAATATTTTTATAATTAATTTTATCTCCTTTGTTGGTTAATTAAAACTATTTATTTTGTTATTTTAATGGTTGCTTTAGGTTCTCTATACATCTTGAACATATTACAGTCTACTTTCAAGTAATATTATATCACTTTATCTGTTGTTTAAATGTTTATTTATTTTGAGAAAGAGAGAGAGAGTATGTGTGCGCAGGGGCAGAGAGAGAGAGAGGGGGAGAGAAAGAATTTTAAGTAAGCTCCATGGAGCCCATTTTAGGGCTTGATCTCATGACCACAGGATCATGACTTGAGCCACTGTCAAGAGTCAGACACTTAACCAACTGAGCCACCCAGGGACCCCATATCTATTGTTTAAGAAGCTTACAATCGTATACTTTTATTATTCCTCTCTGACCTTGTTTTTATACATTTTACTTGTATATCATAGAAATCCCATAATGTATTATTATTTTGTTTAATTTGAAGTAAATTGTCTTTAAGAGATTTTAAATAAGAAAACAAAACTTAAATATTTATTCATGTAATGACAATTTCTGTGCTCTTTATGTAAATCTATATTTCTATCTGCTTATGTAATTTCTTTAATATTTCTTATAGTATAGGTTTAGTGATGATGAATTCTTTTAGCTTTACATGTCTGAAAATATATTTGCTAGGTATGAGTTTTGTCTTCAAAGTACTATTTTTCTTCTAGTACTTTTAAATGCTGTCTCACTTTTTTCCTCCTTGCATTGTTTCCGATGAGGACTATGCTGTTCCTTTATCTTTGTTCCCTGTACATATTGTATTGTTTTATTTCATCTCTGGTTGCTTTTATGACTTTTGCGTCATCACTGGGTTTGAGCATTTGGTATTATGTACCATGGTATGATTTTCTTCATTTCTTATGTTTAGGGTTGTTGAGCTTTTTGGATCTAAGAGTTTAGTTTTCATTTAATTTGGAAATTTCTTAGCCATTATTTTTAAAATATTTTTTCTTGTCCTTGTCTCCCCGTTGGGTACTCTATATATACAAATAGCCAGCTATGAAACGTTGTTCTGCAGCTTACAGATACTCTTTTTATTTTTTGGAGCTTGTTCTTTTTTGTGTTTCATTTTGGGTATTTTCCATGACCATGTCTTCAAGGTCACTAAACTTCTGCAAGGTCTAACCTACTATTAACCCCACTTAGTATATTTTTCCTCTCAGACATTGTATTTTCATCACCAGAGATTTTTTGTTTGCATGATATCCTCTACTTCTCTAGCTAACTTTTAAAATATATAGAATGCAGTTAAAATAATTTTCATATTTAAATCTGCTAATCTCAACATCCGTTTTAATTCTGAATTAGTTTCAGTGGATAGATTATTCTCTTCATTATGGGTCTTGTTTTCGTGTCTCTTTATATGCTTGGTAATTTTTGTTTAGATGTCAGCAATTTTGAATTCTACCTTGCTGTTCGATATTTTTTATTTCTATAAATAGTCTTGAATTTTGTCTTGGGACACAATTTAGTTTTGTGCAAACAGTTTGATTCCTTTAGTTCTTACTTTTATGATTTGTTGTAGGGCCCAGAGCAGGCTCAGTGGGGGCTAATTATCTCCATCAATGAGTTAAGATGCTTCTTGAGTATTCTCCCAATGACCCTTGAATTATAAGTCATTTCACTCTTTCTTATGGGAACAGGCACTCTTCCTTTTAGTGTGTGAATGCCCAACACTGTTCCCTTCAGTTCTGTTAGGTGGTTTTCTTCCCAGTCTCTGGTAGTTTCCTTACATACATGCCCTGATCAGTAGACTCATTGCAGATCTCTGTGATTCTTTCTGTGCCAAACTTTCTCCTCCCTGCTACTCAGTCTTGTGAATACTGGCTCTGTTATTCTCACCTCAAGAAGTAGGCCTGCATTTCCCATTCTTGCTTCGCAGCCTGGAAACTCTTATCATAGTAAACTGAGGCAGTCAGACATAGGGCTCACCATACTTTTCATCTCAGACATGACTATCTTTTGTTACTTCATGTCCTGTGTGTGAAAAGTCATTAAATTAAAATGTAATTAATTAATGTGTGGTTTTTTGCTTGTTTTAAGTGGAAGTATATTTGGTTCAGTTTAGTTTTTCTTGGCCTTGGAAATGATATCCATTTGTGTGTTAAAAAATTATAATTAATACTTTGTGAATATTTAATGCATATATGATAGATTATTACTTTATATTAAGATCTTAGTCTTTGTTGGGCATATTTGTTTTCTTTTGCTGCTATAACAGATTACTGCGCATTTAGCAGCTTACCACAAATTTAGTTATTTTTCAGTTTTGTAGGTCAGAAATCCTACACCAGTTTCACTGAGCTAAAATCAAGGTCTGAGCAAAGCTGCATTCCTTTCTGTTGGCAGAATTCAATTCCTTGTACTTGAATGGTTGAGGTGATCTTTCTTGCTGGCTGTGAACTGAGGGCCATTTCCAGATTCTTCACCACATTCTTAATCTCATGGTTTCTTTTACTTTCAAAGCCAGCAATGGTGGACTGAGGTCCTACTCACATTGCAGCACTCTTTTTTTTTTTTTTTAAGTCTTTATTTAAATTGTAGTTAGTTAACATACAGTATAATATTAGTGTTAGGTATTCAAGATTTCTATATAACACCCAGTGCTCCTCACAAGTGTACTCCTTAATCCCCATCACCTGTTTAACCCATCCCCTGACCCACCTCCCCTCTGGTAACTATTTATTTGTTCTCTATAGTAAAGATCTGTTTCTTGGTTTGCTTCTCTCTCTCTCTCTCTCTTTTCTGCACCTTTGCTCATTTGTTTTGTTTCTTAAATTCCACATATGAGTGGAATCTAAGTTCTTTATGTATTTTGGATACCAACCCTTTATCAGATATGACCTTTGCAAATACCTTCTCCCATTCTGTAGATTGCCTTTCAGTTTTGTTGATTTTTTTCCTTCGCTGTACAGAAAGCTTTTTATTTTGATGAAGTCCCAATAGTTTATTTTTACTTTTGTTTTCCTTGCCTCAGGAGACATATCTAGAAAGAAGTTACTATAGCCTATGTCAAAAAAACTATTGCCTGTGTTCTTTGCTAGGATTTCTGTGGTTTCCTGTTTCACATTTAGGTCTTTAATCCATTTTGAATTTATTTTTGTGTATGGTGTGAGAAAGTGGTTCAGTTTCATTCTTTTGCATGTTGCTCTCCAGTTTTCCCAACACTGTTTGTTGAAGACACTGTCTTTTTCCCATCTGATAGTCTCCCTTTGTAAAAGATTAATGGGCCATGTAGTTGTGGGTTCACTTCTGGGCTTTCTATTCTGTTCCATTGATCTACGTGTCTGTTTTGTTGCCAGTACCATACTCTTTTGATCACTACAGTTTTGTGATATAACTTGAAGTCTGGAATTTTGATGCCTTTAGCTTTGCTTTTCTTTTTCAAGCTAGCTTTGTCTTTTTAGTGTCTTTTGTGATTCCATACAAATTTTAGGATTGTTTGTTCTAGCTCTATGAAAAATGCCATTTTGATAGAGATTGCATTAGATGTGTAGATTCCTTTGGGTAGTATAGGCATTTTAATAATATTTGTTCTTCCAATCCATGAGCATGGAATGTCTTCCCATTTCTTTATGTCATCTTTAATTGCTGTCATCAGTGTTTTTAGTTTTTCCAAGTCCACGTTTTTGACCTCTTTGGTGAGGTTTATTCCTAGGTGTCTTACTATTTTGGGTGCAGTTGTAAGTGGGATTGATCCCTTAATTTTTCCTTCTGCTGATACATTATTGATCTAGGAGTACATTGCTGCACTCTTAATCACTTTTCTATCCTTTAGTCTACTTTTAAGGACCCATATGATTATACTGATATAAAGATAATCCATCTTAACATTGTTAATCTTAATCACATCTGTAAAGACCCTTTTTCTACATAAGCTAATGTTCAAAGGTTCCAGGGATAATGACATATTCTAGACTACTTTATTTAAATTAGCTTGTAGAACATAGGTGACCCATTGAAGGGTCAGGACAGACTGTGGTCTCTGTATGGCTAGATGGGGATGCTATAGAGTGGCAGGCTTACTGAAGGCTTCACCACCTATGGAGAGTTCCTGTCAACAAGAGAGTTGAGCATTGATAAAAATAGAATATCTAAGTTCTAAGGAAGAAGAAAATTTGAAGATGATGCACATTTTAAAACTAGATGTGTCAGTTGTTGAGGATGCCCTTAGTCAAAAGAACCTCCTAGAATTTTAAAATATTATTTGGAGAACAATAACAGGGTATTTCAAGAATATAAAGTATCCAGAAAAGAATCTTGTTGTCTCTTAGGGAATACTAACTATATAGTAGACACTATTCTAAACATAATTTTTGCACCTAGAGAGCTCACATTCTATTGGAGAAGATACATGTATTTAAAGCCAATTAGAATATAAGACAGATTATGATAATTCTGTAAGTAGGCATGTGGTTAACATTTGAAGCATTTTTAAAAATAGAATAAATTGGATATCAAGGAGTTTGATGAAATGGACCAGATAGATCAAGCAAACAAAAAGGAAACACAGATTATCAATGTCATAAATGAAAGAAGGAAATCAATACTGATCTGACAGACACAAAAAAATAATAAGAATATTATAATGTTCATACATTCACAAAGTAGATGAAATGGATAAATTCCTTAAATGACACAGACTATCAAAGGTCATTCAAGAAGAAACCCATAACTTGAACTATTTCAATTGAATAAATTAAACTGTAGGTAACTCCTGCCCCACTTCAAAGAATCTTTTTGATTCAAGATTATTTCCCTGTTGGATTCTATGAAATAATTAAGGAAGTACTAATACCTATTCTGTGTAAACTCTTCCATAAAATAGAAAAGTAGGGAACACTTCCCAACTCATACCAAAACCAAAGATAATAATACAAGAAATTAATTAATTAATTAACTTATTTATTTGGTTTAACATTTTAAAATCAGTTAATGCAATTCATCACATCAATAGACTAAAAAATAAAGAGCATATCATCTCCATAGATGAAAAAACATTTGACAAGAGTCAAGATGTATTCAAGAGGAATTTCTTGAATCTGATAAAATATGCCTAAAAAAACCCTTTAGGTAAAGTACTTGATGCTGTTGAGGAAATTGCATTCCTTCCAGGATTGGGAAGAAGGTAAGATTGTTCTTATCACCTATTTCAACATTGGAGCACTAGGCAAAGTAATAAGGCATAAATAAATACATACATATAAAAGACATGTAGATTTGCAAAGGAAAAAAATAAAACTATTGGTGTTTAAAGATGGCATAATTGTCTACACAGAATTGTGAATCCTTTAATACCTAATACATGAAATTAGCAATGTAGCAAGATATAAATACAATTTAAAAAATCAATTTTTTTTTTTTTTGAGAGGGAGAGGATATAAGTGAGTGAGAAGCAGAAAGAGAAAGAGGGAGAGAGAAGCAGGGCTC
Organism: Hyaena hyaena; assembly: GCF_003009895.1. Lineage (NCBI taxonomy): Eukaryota > Metazoa > Chordata > Mammalia > Carnivora > Hyaenidae > Hyaena > Hyaena hyaena. Next base: position 406,931 of record NW_024081855.1, on the reverse strand, counting down.
ACCTGGGGCTCATGTTTTACCGGAAACAGAGCTTGTGTTCACCCTAAGCAGGGCTAGAGCACACCCAATGTGGGTCCCAAACTCACGAATTGTGAGATCATGACCTGAGTCGAAGTCAGATGCTTAACATCAGAGCCACCCAGGCACCTAAAAATCAATTGTATTTTATATAATGGTAACAAACCTGCAATGTGAAATTCAAAAATTTCTTGTAAAATAACTTCAAAAACTTTGAACTTCATAGGGATAAATCTAACTGAAGTTGCAAGATTTGTATGCTGAAAATTACAAAATTAAGACATACATGGAGCAACATACCTTAATTATGGATCTGAAAACTCAGTATTTTTAGGATGTTCACTTTCCCCCAGTTGATCTATAGATTCAGTAGAAGTCCAATAAAAATTCCAACAGCATTAAAAAAAAAAAAGAAATAGATAAGCTGATTTCAAAATGTATAGGAAGAACACCATAAATAGTCAAAACAATTTTGTAATAAAGACCAAATTTGGAAAATTCTCATTACTTGATTTCAGGATTTACTATAAAGCTACATAATCAAGGAAGCATTGTATGGTATACAGATAAACACAAATCAGTGGAATAGACTGTCCTTAAATGAACCCATACATCTAGAGTAAATTAATTTTTGACAAAGGAGCAACATAACTCAATGGTGAAAGGAGTGTATTCTCAATGGTTCAGGGACAATTGGGCATCCATGTGAGAAACAAATAAATCTTGCACCAAAAAAACTTAACTTGGTATATTGATCATAGATATAAATGTACAAGATAAAGTCCTGAACATTTAAAAAGACAACAGGAGAAAAATCTTTGTGAACTTGAATTAGGGGACAATTGCACAGATGGCTCCCAGAAGGTCAAACCATAAAATAAAAGTAGATACATTGAATTTCATTAAAATTAAAACCCTCTGTTCTTCAAAAGAAATGATTAATAAAATATAAAAGTGAGCCAAAGAATGGCAGAAAACATTGCAAAATTCCCATTTTATTTTATTTTTTATTTTTTTATTTTTTTATTTTATTTATTTCTAGGAGACAGAGAGAGAGACAGCGTGAGCGGAGAGGGTCAGAGAGAGAGGGAGTCACAGACTCTGAAACAGGCTCCAGGCTCTGAACTGGCAGTCAGCACAGAGCCCGACGCAGGGCTCGAACCCACGAACCGTGAGATCATGACCTAAGCGAAAGTCAAACGCTTAACCGACTAAGCCACTCAGGCGCCCCTTAAAATTCCCATTTTATAAAGACTCCTGTCTAGAGTAAAGAACTCTTAATAAGCCAATGAGATAACCCATTTAAAAATGGGCAAGAGTTTGAACAGATACTTCACCAGAGTTATGAGTGACAAATACATAAAAAGATGTTTCAACATTATTGGTCATTAGGGAAATAGAAATTAAAATCATAATGAGATTTTACTGAACATTTATAAGAATTGCTCAAATTTACCAAACTGACAATACCAATCGCTGGTGACTATGCAAAGCAAATAGAACTCTCATACTTCCTGGTAGGAATATAAAATGGTGCAGAGCCTTTAGAAAACTGTTTGATAATTTCTTTTAAAGTTAAACATATACTCACTACAATGAGCCAGGAATCCTACAGAAAAAACAAACAAACAAACAAACAAACAAACAAACAAACAAACTGATGTGTACACAAAGAACTGTAACTAATATTTGTAGAAGCTTTATTCTTAATAGTCCCAAACTAGACTGGTGGGGGTGAGGGGTGAGGGGAGGTGGTTGTAGTATTATCCATACAATGAAATGTTACTGAACAGTAAAAAGGAACAAATTGTTGTTACATGCAGTAATATGAATGAATCCTAAAAGTTGTTTTAGATAAAAGGAATCAGATACAAAAGGCTACATATACTGTGTGTCCATTTATGTAGCAATCTGAAATAGGCAGAACTGTAGAGACTTTAACCAGATAATTGGTTGCCAGTTGCTAGGAATGGAGCTAGGGGATTGATTGCATAGGGCCATGAGGGAAATTTTGGGGATGATTAAAATATTCTATGTTTGGATTCCAGTGGTGGCAGTTACACAACTATATACATTTGTCAGAACTTATTTTACACTAACAGGGTGCATTTACCTCATCTTCATCCTTAAGAAGCTTACAGCTTATTAATCTGTATTATAGGAAAAGTTCAGACACTTTGATGTACTTTTTTAAAGTTTATTTTATTTTTGAGAGCGTGTACATGAGAGAGAATGTGGCCATGAGAGGGGGAGGGGCAGAGAGAGAGGGAGAGAGAGAATCCCAAGCAGGCTCTGCACTGACAGCAGAGAGCCCAACGTGGAGCTCTGTCTCCATTCTTGTTGGAGAAAGGGCTGAACATCTAAGAGTGTCTTAGCTCTTCCTCTGAAAAATCTTTACTTCCTGGTTTCTAGGAAGGATATATCGCACTCCGCAAGATATCTCAAGTTAGGGGAGCTAACTCTGCCCGGGTGCATATATACTTTCAGTCATGCTTACAGTGTCACCCGTGTAGAATGCAATAAATAAGCAACCAGTTGTGTTTATATGATTAGACTAAATTGTTAGAGAATGCCTTTATATACAGAACTTTGTTGACTTTTCCACTTTGCAAATGTCCTCCAGAGCGATATGTACACTATGTTTTATTTTCCAGCCCTGGAAGAAACTCAGTAGGTTGCAAGCAAGTCTTTATCATCTTACTCTTAAATGTAATCAGTTCAATTCTGCAATTATTGCTTTGAGCCTTTATGATGTTTCAGTCAGTGAAGAGGAAAGGGCAGGGGTTCAAAAGATGAAAGATTTGGTCCCTATCCTCCAGAAGCTCACACTTATTAATATGCATGAAAGGAAATTGTCAGACACTTTGATGTACTCAATATGGCTATGATTATATATGTGACAGTTTCTTATTTTGACTCTTTTCCTTTGTCTTCTCTTGTTTTTACAGATAAAGGAACAGAGACCACAGACACTTTTTACATTTTGTCTTTGATTCCTTTCCTTAAATTTCCTGTTTTGTTTCTATTTTGACATAAAATATTCATTAACTATTTATGGAATATATAGTATGTTCCAATATTCATTAAAGGAGAGCCTTATTCTGTGTGCTTACATTTTCATTGAAGGCAGTAATTTCTGGTGCAATCTCCACAGGTGGAATATTGGAATAAATACTTTCAAATTATCTATCTATTCATTTCATCTTCTCCTCCCACTTCAAAATAAAGAATAAATGTTTTGGTTAAATTGGAGAGACCCTGATCACTTCTCAGCCTTTTGGCCAAGATCAAGTGTATAAACTGGAAAGACCCTGGTGTCTACTGGACAAAGTATTCTAGTTTAGTCCATTGAACGGCATTATGGTGGTGGTGGGGATTGCTTTTCTCTGGATTTATTAGATCTAGTTGCACTCAAGTGAGTCAGGTACTTCTGGGTCAGCTAACTTTTCTGGATCTGGCTTCTCAGTGTTGGAAGTCTACCATTCTCCAGAATCTCTTCTGCCAACTGAAAAGTGCATCAGATCATACTTGTCTTTCATCCTGTTCTCTTCAATTTAAGAAGTAAGGGTGCATTCACCAAAAGGGGTACATTTGTCATTTAGCTTTATGAGGGGGCTTCATGTTTTAGAAGTGATTGTCCCACTGTTAACAAAGTCAGTGCTTTCGTTTATTTTATTAATTTTTTTAATGTTTAGTTATTTTGAGAGAGAGAAAGAGAGAGACAGTGTGAACAGGGGAGGGGCAGAGAGAGGGGGACAGAGAATCTGAAGCAGGTTCCAGGCTCTGAGCTAGCTGCCAGCACAGAGCCCCATGTGGGGCTCTCTCACCCACAAACTGTGAGATCATGACCTGAGCTGAAGCCAGACACTTAACCACTGAGTGACCCAGGTGCCCCTATTTTATTTTATTTTTAAAGATTTTTTATTTTTAAGTAATCTCTATACCCAATGTGGGGGCTCAAACTCACAACCATGAGATCAACTGTCACATACTCTACTAACTGGGCCAGCCAGGCACCCCTAAGTTTTAATTTTTATTTGATTCATTAAATAAACTTTCACTGAGCATCTTCTGTGTACTAAGTGCTGAAAATACAGAGGTGAATGAGATAGCTTTTCTGAAACCTTTAAAAATGTAAAAATTCAAGAAGTAAATATATGAAAATAAAAGAGGACCACGTGGTGGAGAGTAGCTGAAGAGCTCTTTAAATTTCACGGTTAGTAAAAGCCTCTCTGAGAGATGACTTTGAAGCTGCACCTTGAATGATGCAGCTTACAATGCAGCTTGATGTGAAGAAGCAGCTACCTGTGGGGAAACATATAAGGGCAGATATAGAGGAAAGGTCACTGGTGGAGAAAACAGATTCTATCAAAGCCAGTGAGCTTAATACAGTGGCAGGGTCGAAAGCCAAGGGCAGCTAGTGAGTAAGTGGCTGAGGGAAAGAGATAAAGGACTGGAAGTGTCACTGCTCACTCTCCTTTCCGTCTCCTTCTTGTACTTCATCTTTACTCATTTCCTATTAACAGTGTCCACCACTCTTTTTGTGAGCCTAATTCCTTCACACGATATTGTAGAACTCTCTGATACCATTATTATTATTATTATTATTATTATTATTATTATTACTACTTTGCAGAATGTAAGCCTTCACATGAAGTCAGAATGAGTAATATTTTTCTCTCCGGAAAGATTCTAACTGGAGTATAAAATCATATGCACTTTTTGAAGTTGGCACTTGTATTCATTTGTATCACTGAATCTGAAGTTATCTGTTCCTTGAACCTATAATATTCTCTGTTTTAAATTATTTTTACAGGAAAGCTTTAAAATAGTTTCACATTAAAAAACAAATTCTGTGGGTTATTATTTTATGAAACCCATGATATTCTTTGTATTTTCTGCTTTATATACTTAATATTTGGGGCTTTCTTTATTCCTTTTTTTCTGTTTTAGGTTTCTCTGGGTTTTATTTTAGTTCTATCAATAGTTAGTCATTCTTTTTAGCCATCACTCCATTTTGCTATTGTAGCAACTGACCCTTAACATACTCATAACATTTACAGAATGAATGGGTCTTTATCCAGTTATTTCCCTGGGGAAAACTAATCCTTGGGTGTGGAAGTGGGATTCCTCAGCAAAATGCATGTTTGACATAGCCAGGTACCTAAACAGACGGTTGTTTCACTACTGAAAGTTGTCTGAGTGGAACGCCGAAATGCTCAAGGTGGTCTTAAAAGAAAGAAAGAGACATCTGTCAGGATCCTCCAAGCAGTTCAGCTTTCTAATCAGACCATCTGAATTCCTGTGTGAAAGATAAGAAAAAAAAAAAAAAAAAACCCTGCCTACCCATAGGGCAGTCACTCAACAGTAATAAAGCAGATGTTTAAACAAGGTACACTTAGCCATGTCTGTCAGTCTGTCATTTAGTGAAGAGGTGGGAGTGCAGTGGAGAGCGAGGGGGGAAGGAGGAACAGATTAGGGAGAAGAAGCAAAGAATCTTGCTAGACCTGAGTGTATATGCAGTTGATTTGCAGAGACAGAGACAATGGCTTAAAATAACAATGTTGCAGCCTCAGACACTGTTAGAAGTCCAAATACAGTAGCTGCAATTTTAGTGATTTTGAAAGATATCCAGAGAGAAAGCCTGGGTCAGTGCTAGCAGCCATGGTTGAGAGAATGTATTTTCTGTGCACTATCTTTCATATGCATTATTTTGGCGAGCATTAGGGGCACTTGGACAGAATATGTACATTTTTATGGTACACAGCAGAGAATAATTTTTGTAAGGAGCTATTTTTTTTTTTAAGTTAGTTTGTTTAGGAGTGATCTCTGGAAAATACGAGTTTGGTGTTTGGTACTGGGTGAATCTCAGGTTTGATTTTCTCATCCTTGAAATGGTGACAATAATACAACTTTTGAAGGGCTGTTAGAAGAACTGGATGTTGAGTAGATAAAATCCATGACAAATACAGCCATCATTAGTTTAATGGTGTGTTCTCTTGGAAGTTGCAGAGTAACCCATTTATCAGAAATTAGAGTGGAGGCATGGGACCCTAGTGGTAGAACTCTTCATGGAAATGTAGCAGGCATATCTGAAAACTGGGAATAGACTCAATCCAACGTTGTTGGCATAAGAGGCTATGGCACCACTGGAGTGTCTGCTAGGAGATATTTACATTTAGGATATCTAAACAGGGTTGCAGGCTGCCTCATAGTCCCTTTTTCTCGGGGGACGCTCAGGGAGGAGTTAATGTATAGACGCCTGTGTACGCACACACAAATGTTTTATAAGGTGATGAATGTGCCATTGGAGATGGCTACATCTGCCTCTATGCAGACGTCTGTTCCATACAAGCTATTTAATTGTCTATGGGAAAAATATAAATCCAAAACAAAGTAAAGAATAACTTTCAGGTATATCATTATATTCAAAATTAAAATCTTAAAATCTGCCCTCAATGCAGCCCTAGAGAATTTACAGATGGACTTGAGAGGGTCCTTGGAACCCACTGATAACAAATGTGTATGGGCATTTTCCTGGGCTGAATTTTCATCATTTCTATTTTCAAAAAGATTTTCTGATATTTATAAGAAGTTAAGCATCCTTGTTTTATGCTCTAGAATTAGATAAGATAAAGAAAACTGATGTCAAAGATTTTTAAATCTTATGTTTAGTGCTCAGGGAGTCTCTTCCAATTAGATCTATTTATATTCTTTGATTTATCACCACCAGCAAATGAGTAACAGTAGACAGGGTGTAAAATCTCAGCTTGAAATATTCACTACAGTTCCTATCTAACAATTTTTTTTCAGACTCCCTTCCTTTACTTTCTAAATTTTCTAAATTGAATTATGGTCAGTTTTCAGGTACTCAGTGAAACTGATGGATATGAGTCATATAAGAGCAAGTAGAATAAAAAGATAGCTAGATATGGCTAAAAGGCCTCTAGAGAGTATGTGAGAATTTATGAAGAAATCTGTCACAGTAGGTATGAAATAGTTGGAGGGCAGATTAAATAAACGCTGACACAGAATTTCCTGCAAGGCCAGTTTTATGCCAGTTCATTACTCTTGAAGAATCAAAAAAAGTAATTCCTACATTTTAATTTTAAGAGAATATCTCTTTAAGGATTCAGTCATCAAGTGTTGAAGCTGGCTTTTTGTTTTTTTGCATTGAGACGGTATTAGTGGACATATATTACATTCAGAGTATTTATAGACATTATCTATTGAATCTTCACAAATACCCAATGAAGAAAATACTGTTTTATACCTAATTTAGTGATGAGGAAATTGATGATTAGGTAGAGTAGGCAACTTGGCAGAAGTCTCACTGTCAGTGATGGAGCTTAGGAATCAAAATAAGTCAACTCATTATGATACTGACAAAGGACTGTAGAACCTCAAACTATGTAAGTGGCTAAGGTACATAGTATAGTTATGTTGATGATTAATATTGACAATGCCATTATTTTTTAAAGAAATTTTTAATGGTTATTTTTGAGAGAGACAGAGCATGCATGGGGGAGGGGCAGAGAGAGGCACAGAGCCTGACGCTGGGCTTGAACTCATGAACCGTGAGATCTGACCTGAGCTGAAGTTGGACGCTTAACTGACTGAGCCACCCAAGTGCCATTATTAATATTATACTAATGGAGAAATGACTACTGCATGTGTAATAACATGGCTAGCAAAAGCATCCAAAGCAAGAAGTTATTCATAATTCTGTGCCTTTCTGCCTATCATAACCACTCTCACTCCCCACAGTGAATGCTATATTTATTATTTTTAATTCCTTTCATGGATTTCAGTATAGTATGTTTTAATTTTTAAGCAGCTCTAACCCTGTTTTTGTAAGGTACATTTTAGCAATTGTCCTGGCAGCTTTAGTAAGTTTGGGAGGTCATTCTAACCTTTCATTTTGATCTGGGAGACATATATTCTGAAGTCCATGGAAGAGACTGGCATCACAAAGCCAGTCATATACATAATGAAATATAAAGTTAATGAAGTATTGCATTGTTCCATTAGAGAAGAAAGGAGAAACTATTATTTTTTGTGATGGGTATAATAGAAGGGACACGAGTATTTTTCATAAATAAACCCTAGTGTATTTTTATGAAACAGTATGTATTTTTTATGAAATATTACTGTATTTTTTATGAAACCAAGCTGCTGATTCAGAAGAATGTTTTAGAGCAGAATGAAATATGAGAAAATACTATAATTGCAGACTCCTTACAAGCAGTAAGGTGTAGTTGAACATTGTAGTGAATATATATTTTTCAAATGTTTATTTATTTTGAGAGAGATAGACAGTGCTAGCAGGGTCAGGAGAGAGTGAGAGAATCCGTTAAGTGTCTGATTTAGGCTCAGGTCATGATCTCGCAGTTTGTGAGTTGGAGCCCTACATTGGGCTCTATGCCGACAGCTCAGAGACTGCTTTGGATCCCCCACAGGTTCTCTCTCTCTCTCTCTCTCTCTCTCTCTCTCTGTCTCTGTCTCTGTCTCTCTCTCTCTCTCCCCCTCTCCTTCCCTCCCTCCCTCCCTCCCTCTCTCTCTCTCTCTCTCTCTCTCTCTCTCTCACACACACACACACACACACACACACACACACACACTAAACCTTAAAAAAAAGTTCTTTGAAGGCACATCTACTGGCAATAAATTCCCTCAATATTTTTTTAGTTAGGTTTAATTTCTCTTTCCCTTTTGAAGGATAATTTTCGAGGATACAGAATTGGAGGTTGGCGGTTTGTTTCTTTTTGTTTGTGTTTTTAATTTCAACACTTTAAATATTTCACTCCACTCTCTTGCTTGCATCGTTCCTGAGAATTTGGACAGAATTCTTATATTTGTTTCCCTGTATGTAAGAGATCTTTTTCTTCTGGCTTCTTTCCAGATATATTCTTTATCTTTGATTTTCTACAATTTGAATATGATACCTAAGTATAGTGACTTTGTTTTTAGTTTGTTTACTTGTTTATTTGCATTTACCTGCTTGGTGTTTCTAGCCTCCAGAATCTGTAGTGTGGTGTCTGACATGAATTTGAAGGAAATTCTCAGCCATTATTACTTCAAATATTTCTTCTGTTCCTTTCTCTGTCTTTTCTCTTTCTGATATTCTCATTACACATATGTTATGTCTTTTATAGTTATCCCACAGTTATTGGATTTCCTTTTTTTTTTTTCTGTTCCTATCTTTTCCCTTCCTTTCAGTCCTTTTTTTCTCTTTGCTTTTCAGTTTCTACTGACACATCTTCCAACTTCCATATCTTCCCTCAGTCACGTATTTCTTACTAATGAGCCCACCAAAGGTATGCTTCATTTCTCTTATAGTGGTTTTGGCTTCTAGCATTTCTTTTATTTATTTATTTATATTAAAATTTTGTTTTAAATGTTTATTTATTTTTGAGAGAGAAAGAAAGAGCAAGGGAGGGGCAGAGAGAGAGGGAGACTCAGAATCCGAAGCAGGCTGACACGAGGTTCAAACCCACGAACTGTGAGATCATGACCTGAGCTGAAGTCAGACGCTTAACTGACTGAGCCACCCAGGCACCCCATTCTAGCATTTCTTTTTCATTCTTTCTTAGAATTCCATCTCTATACTTAACATTTCCCATCTGTTCTTTCATATTGTCTCCTTTTTTCTTTTAGAACGTTTAGCATATTAATCACACCTGATTTAAGTTCTTGGGCTGATAATCCCAACATTCCTGCCATGTCTGCATCTGGTTCTGATCTCTGTTTCTTCAAACTGTGATGTTTGCCTTTTACTATATACCTTGTGATTTTTTTAAATTGAAAGCCAGACATGATGTACTAGGTAAAAGGAACTGTAGTAATTAAGTCTTTAGTAATTTGGTGGGAAGCTACAGGAGGAGGAGAAAAGTTCTATAGTCCTATAGTCTCAGTCTTAGTGAGCCTTTGCCCCTGGGGCTGTGAGCTTCACAAGTGCTTCTCCTCCCTCCTTAGGTCAGAGGGGATGGCTAGAAGGATCTGGAGTTGCATATTTCCCTTCCCCCAGGTTGGATAGGCTCTGATACTACCCCAGATGTTAAAATAGTTTCTCTTGTTAAAATAGGCCTTGTTAAGAAAATGGAATGCTTTGACCTATTTCAGTATGGTTATTTTTCTCCTACCCCTGGTAGAAGCAAAGGAGATTTTTCTCTGATGTTCCCTGAGAGAACCTGATAAGGCTCTTGCAAGTAAAACTCACAAAAGTGTCCGGTCTTTCTGGAGTTTTTAACTCTCAGATTTGTATGTGTTGAGCACCCACCAGTTTATCAATGACAATTCCCAGGGAAGTTTCAGCTCATGAGTTTCTCGCCAGCCGTGATTGTCTGTGTCCACCTGTCTGTCCCTCTTATTTTGGGGGCAGCAGTTTGCCTTATGATCTCACTTATGTAATGAATCTAAGAAGAGTTGATTTTTTTATTTCAACATTTTTTTTTTGGTAGGACGGAATGATGATTTCCAGCCCTCTTACATGCCAGAATGGAAATTAGAAGTCTACAAAAGTACACATAATTAAAAATAAAGTATTTACATCAAATTCTTTTCAATGATGCTAATATTTCTTGTTTGACCAGTCAACTTTCAGCATCTTAGAGAATATAGCAAAGAATCCTCTGTGTTTTGAAAAGTTCTGCAAAGGAAATAGCATGACTAACACTGTTAGCATAATGAAGCCAACTTCTATTTTCTGAATGCCTACATGTCAGGCATGACTCTAGGTATTTTGACATATATTATCTTATTTAATTTCTATGTACACTCCCCATTTTTATATGGGAAGGATGTAGGTTGAGGGAAGTTACGCTATTGGATGACAGATTTGAACTTGTCTTTCTGACCTTTATTATTCCCAGTTGACAATCATGTGAGTACCCCTTTTTCTCTAGTTGCTAAAATAGTCACAGCTGTCTTTGACTTTCCAGAGGGAAAGGGATTTTCCTGAGAAGATTAAGTATACTGAAAAAATAAAATTCTTTGTCACGCAGTTCCTACATCATGTCACAGTTATTATAATTGGGTGTTATGATGGTTACTAAACATGAATGGTAAATGTTACAGTTTTAAAATTATGATATCAATGGTGTGAGCACCTTGAGAGAAAACCACCAATATTTTACACTTATCCCTAATTAATCTAGCTACTCTTCCTTTATTTATTATCTTAGTAATTTACAGGATAAATGACTGTATTCTTATTTTCAGTTTCTGTTCTGTATATCTAGTGTGGAAACTCAGAGATTGTAGACTAAAGATAGTTTTAGCCTAAGGAGATTAATAGCTCAGAAGAAAGGTGGGCAAGATAATGTGATCATCAGCCTTTCAGAATTATATACCAGTTTTCAATTAAAAGAATATAATTTATTATTAATGGATATTAGAAACAATTTGCTAGATATATGTATAGTATTATGAGGCAGATATATAAATGTAGGTTGATATTTAGGTAACCAGATTTCATTTGAACTTCTCCAGACCAAGATTTCATTTGAACTTCTCCAGACCAAATGTAAATAGTTTTGAAACTCATGGATTCTAAAACTAGAGGTTAAACAGAAGTTCATTCTATCTAAGTAAATCTACAAAATAGTAATAGTTGAAAGAGACTGATGCTGTTAGTTTTATTTTGGTATTACTATTATTTTTATGGAGTTTTATGAGAATTGAATTTAATTGTTATAAAGCAAAACATTAAGGTAGATGGCATAATTCTGGTTATCATAACATTTATCATATTTTTTGAAATCTCTTGTTCAGTAAACTTTGTTTAAGGAAGATTCTTTTAATGTTTGGAATTAGATACTCAAGAGCCAAGAGCCTTGAATAGGAACATCTTTCTAGTTCTGGAATTTCTCCTAAGTTCTGAACTGGAAAGTGTGCCTTTCTAACATCGGGATGATTTGACACTGTATTTGCTGAAACATGGATCTCCTTAAGTTGCCTTCTTTCCATAATAACCTTAACTGAATAGGCAGGTACAGTAGAAATAGCATGAACTTGGGCACAATCAACTTGCTGCATCTGCTTTGTCATGTTAAAACAGCAAGCGTGATAAATATCGTTTAGATATGTTACAAGAAATCAATGAGATTCCATAACTAAATTACCCAGCATAGATTTTGTCATATAGTAGACATGACAGATAGTATTTAGTAAGTATTTGTTGATTACATAAATTAGTGACAATTTTATATAAAAGCTAAGCAGCCATCTTTCTCCCATCAGAGAGTATACATTAGTGAAGTGTTAAAAAGCAATGTAAGAAAAAGAAATGAACAGTAACATAATAAAGATAATAACAGACTTTTAAAAAAATGTTTGTTTGTTTTTGAGAGGGAGACAGAGACAGAGCATGAGTGGGGGAGGGGCGGAGAGAGAGGGAGACACAGAATCCGAAGCAGGCTTTAGGCCCTGAGTTGACAGCACAGAACCTGATGTGGGGCTCAAGCTCTGGAACAGCAAGGTTGTGACCTGAGCCAAAGCTGGCCACTTAACCAACTGAGCCACCCAGGCACCCCAATAACAGACATTTTGACTTAAAAAAAGTTCCTGAAATACTCATTGCCAAGTTCATAGGATAGAAAGTTTACTTCAATGTAGAATATAAGTGGAACTATTTGAGAAAGAACTAGCCTCAGAGCAGGCAAAGAATCTGCCTATATCCCCAGGTCGTAGCCCAGTTTTGGCACATTGATTGATGTTCCATGAATCTTTAAATAAACTCTTAGGAATTAGAAAAGAAAAACAACTGCAGTACCAAGAAAAAAGCTATTATGTATTCATTAATTTCAGGAAAATTTTATAGATTATTTTGACAAATGATAATGGGGTCAATTTTAAGAATATACCTCCTGAGGTATAGTTACATCCTATCCCCTTTAAGACAGTTACATGTGATTTAGTCAAATGGAGCACCGAGGACAGTGCACAGTCAGTTTTCCTTTTGAGAGTTAGCCTGCTACAAGCCGGGTTCACCACAGTGTCCATACCAATGTCATACTCTCCTCTGGCTTTTCCCAGCCAGTGACTAGAATCAGACCATTTCTGTCCAAAGCAGCCAGTCTCCTGACAGCCAGTCTCTGCTGTGGGGATCCCTAGGGCCTGACAGAGACATTCTCAGAGCTGTACTACAGCTTGAGGCTCTTCCTGTATAACTGTCCTCCTCTTCCTCTCTCTCTCTGCCTGCCGAGTCAGACCTGCATCATGATCTAAAGCTCTTCTACCTGCTGTTGCTCCCTCTCCCCTTATACTTCACAGGCGCTCCCCACTTCCCCATAAATTTCTTGTACTTCTAATTATGTCTTGATGTCTGCTTCCCAGAGAGCCCTAAGTGACATGCATAGAATGCTACACAAATGTGTTTCTATAGAATTAATTACTACCTAGCAATTAATGTTATATTATTACACTTTTTCGTGTATCTGGAAATACTTTTTTTATACCAATAGACTCTTTATAATTAATGGATTGTGGATTTTTCTTCTGAACACTCACTTGAAGTGCACTCTGTAGTGAAATGAACTTTTTTTTTTCATAGTTCCCTAAAACGAGCCCACGTGCCCATGAGATCTGTCATACCTTGATCCTTTCCAGGCCTTCTCCCTTCATTTCACTAATACATATTTATTGATTATCTATTAGGTGATCAAGGCACTGAGAACACAGTGGGAAATAATATAGTCTTGTTTCCTATCCAGATGGGAAGAGATAGGAATTAAATAATCATAAACATAAAGTGAACTATAATAGGCTTATATATGGAAAAGGAAAAGTAGAAGAATGAGTGAATAAGATCGAGAAGACGTAGGAAAGTAGGAGAAAAACAGGAAATTATTATGTCATGGAAGTCAAGAGAAGATCATTTGAAGTATACTTAATTGTGTTAAATACTTCTGAGAGGCCAAGGAGGTAAAGAAAAGCTTCCTTTGATCTGGCAGCATGGGAATCACTAGTGATCCTACTAAATGTTGTTGGTGAATTGAATGAACAGAGACCTATTTGATGAGACAGGGCTTAGTACTAGGTGAGGCAGTGGAGACTAGATGAGGAATATAGACAACTTTCTGAGACTTGGCTGTGCAGGGGAAGTAGGAAGGAATGGCATATTAAAATGGTGGGAAGAGGACTTTGCAAGATAGCAGATACTAGATCATGTTGGTAGCTTATGACAGGGGATCAGTTAAGAGACCAACGAGCAAAGAGAGGGATATCTGCTTTTTGCCATCAGATATTTCTCCTCTTGGTCCATCCCAAATCAAATTTCAACTGTCCATAGCTTGAGTGAAAATCTAACAGTCTCAGAAACTATTGACACAAAGGCATGTCTCTATCTTCACAGTGTGTGAAGCTTGATAAACTTTTCACTAACAAAGACATCAGGCATTTGAATAGGGCAGAAACTTCCTCAGCTAAAATGAAGCAACACACATATATATAAATACACAAGCTTATGGGGCACTTGGGTTGCTTGGGTGGTTAAGTGTTCGACTCTTGATTTCGGTTCAGGCCATGATCTTACCATTTGTGGAATTCAGCTCTCTGTCAGGGTTCTGCACTGACAGGGTGCAGCCTACTTGAGATTTTCTCTCACACTCTTTCTTTGCCGTTCCTCCCACTCACACGCACACACCCTCTCTCTCAAAATAAATACACTTTAAAAAATACACAAGCTTAAATAATTTGAGGGTGGTAGGTAGTGTCTAAAAGCTCATATCACTCATGTGACTTTTAAAAAATTCTACACATATAGAAAACATTAAAAGGGAACCCCTGAGAGCTTTGGAATTTTGAACGACTTGGAGGACCTCACTTCCCCTGTTTTAGGATTTCAAATGATTGAAGCCACTATGATAATAATGTGGATTTTACCTTTAGAATTTAAGCTTTGTGCATCTGAATGCATTACTGAGGCATGAAAACTTGAATCATCTCTGAGGAGTTTAACATTTGTAGAGTGGTGACTACCAAGTAGGGAAAACATTCATTTTGTCCCCTTCGTTGTTAAACATTTCTTAACTCAGTGAGAGTTTTGAAGATGATATAAGAAGAGAATGAATTCAAGAATATGAATTACTATTATTGAACCAAAATGGCTAGAGATGTTCCTTTTTTCAGGCTCATTTTCTCATTCTGTTTCAGAGCACTGTTGTTGGTAAAGCACGAATGTAGATATTATAAATTGTAATCTTTAAGTGGAGAAAACTAATCTGTGCTAAGGTTATTCTGAACACTTAAAATTCCATAATTCTGCATTAAATTCCTTCCTTTGGAGACTTAAGAGACTTGGTCTCAGTGTTGCAAATGTGCTTTAAAAATCTTTCTTTAAAAATTCAAGAAAGTTTTGTATTGATACTAGTATAGAACCATAGAATTTTAAGCGAGGAAGGGACTTTGGGAATCCTTTATGGCTCTTAATCTTAAAGGGTGCTTGAAATGCTATATAAAATTTTGTTCCTATCTGCATAGGTCAGATTCTCATAGATTTCATTAGATTCTTAAAGTGACTGACATAGAAGAAAAAAAAACTACTCAAAACAGCATTTTATAAAGGAAAAAACAAATACCTTAAAGAACCAAGGCCTTTACCAATATCACACAAAATTTTAGTGGGGGCATTTTATATTATTATGACATTCATTTCATTCTAAAGTCTATAATATCAAACAAGACATATTAAAATGTTTTTTTGTTTTTTTGATTTTTTGTTTTTTTTTTTTACTGCCCAAGTCATTTATGGGGCTCAGTGTGCATGACTCTATTATACTATCTAGGTGCTTTGGCTAAGTTTTTATTTTATTTATAAGTAAAACTAAAAAAGTAAGGGGAGATAGACATCTTTGCCTTTACTGGGAAACATAAATAAAAGACTATTAAAATGAAGTTTATTAAATTAGATGCTGAGGGAAAAGATGCATCAGTATTTTTGCATTGCACTAGCCCCATGCTAATATGACCAGTTCAAATCAGAAGAAATGGGATGTGTCCACTATTTTTCTGTTTTTCTGTTTTAGGAGTGAAGTGAATAGACATCTCTGTAGAGCCCAGCTGCTATTTCCATTGACTTAATGAGTTTCTTAATGCACCCCACTGTGCCTCAGTATTCAAGAAACATATGGCACATTTATCTCTTAACTATAGATTTGATGTTTTATTGTATATTTTCCACCTGTGACTTAATAGTTTCTTTAAGAAATCATATACATATATATATATATCATATATCATACACATATATGGCAATTGTACTATTTGTATGAATATATGAACAAAATGGCTTTTTTCTTAAATATTTCCAGTAACTCAATGTTCTAGAAAAAGAAAAACTAAAAACAACCTAAAACCTATCCTCTTTTTAAAGCATTTGTAGGGACACCTAGGTGGCTCAGTCAGTTAAGTGTCTGACTTCGACTCACGTCATGATCTCACAGTTTCTGGGTTCGAGCCCCATGTTGGGCTCTGTGCTCAGCTCTAGCTCAGAGCCTGGAGCCTGCTTCAGATTCTGTGTCTCCCTCTCTCTCTCTCTGGCCCTCCCCTGCTCACACGGTCTCTCTCAGAAATAAATAAAAACATTAAAAAAATCAAAGCATTTGTAAATGTTTAAGGCTTTTTGGAAAGTCATAAGAATATAGGAAAAGTTACAACAAAAGGTTTAAGGTCAGTAACTTGATCTACTAGGCAGGATATCATGAAATAATTACACAAATAGCCTAAAAACTTAAACATGGACAGTTTACAATACAAAGATATTAAGTCAATAAAAGATGTCTTATTTTGGGTCAGGTCTGGCAGCATGGGATTTGGTACAGCTCATGATTTTGGCTGACTTCATGGTTTTGCAGTTTGAGCCTCGCATAGGGCTCTGTGCTGACAGCTCAGAGTCTGGAGCTTGCTTCAGATTCTGTGTTTCCCTCTCTCGCTCTGACCCTCCCCCCTCCCTCTGACTCCCTCTAAATATTTTTAAAAAATTTTTAAAAAGAACAAAAATGCAATAATCAGGGATTCATAAAAAATGGGAGGAGAACATCAATTAATAGATACGTTTCTTTGTTTTTCTTTTTGTAGTGATTTTTCTGGACCTCATTTGATAATGAATCGCAAGTTACAAGTCTTCACATAAATCTTAGCACACCATTATAGATGACTAATTATTGTAAAGTTCAACATGAGAATTAAGTAATTCCCTGGGGCCACCTGAACTAGCCCAGTGTTAACTGCATTATGGCATTGGGTTTTGATGTGCAGCTATTATTTTCCAAGCTTTGACTTTGAAGACATTGATCAAAAAGTGCCACCCTCTACCATGCACAATACCCCTGTCAGAGGTCTGACAACACCTCATAACAATGACCTTATGCTCACAAAGAAATGAATTTCAAAGCCAAAAGATGTGAATGGCTAAAAGTCAGGAAGGAACTGATTTACCAAATTTACCTCTTATTTAGAATCCTTGTTGTGAATGGAAGCCATTTTTGTTTTCTCTGGTTTGGTTTTGTTTCTTACTCACATGGCTTTTTAATTGGGACACTTCTAATGAAAGTTCCAGAACAGACTCTGGTACAGCAAAGAATAATTGAAGTGAAAAAGGCAGAAATGTATATAACACCTTTCAAAGTTAATTTCATCATATTTTCCAACAATAACTTACAAAAAATTATTTTCTAGGTCCTGTGACAATTTCTCATGAAGAAATAGGGATTTGAGGATATTTGAGGAATTGATTTACTTATCTTATTTGTGTTCAATCAGTGAAATGCAGTAGGAAATAGCACATTAAAATGTTTTTTTTTTTTTAAAAGGTTAACTATTCTGTTTTCTAAAATGGACATAAATGAACTTCTCTTTTGTAAATTTTTATTTTGGGGAAGGCTTGCACCATTTTTCCAATGCTGAATGACGGAGTCTTACAAAAACTTTCTTTTTTTTTTATATTTTTATTTATTTCTGAGAGAGAGAGAGAGGCAGCATGAGCAGGGAAGGGTCAGACAGAGAGGGAGACAGAGTCAGAAGCGGGCTCCAGGCTCTCGAGCTAGCTGCCAGCAGAGCCTGACGCAGGGCTTGAACCCACGAACGAACCATGAGATTGTGACCTGAGCCGAAGTCGGATGCTTAACCAACTGAGCCACCCAGGTGCCTCACAAAACTTTCTTTGAGAGGAAAAGAATATCTTTGAATTGAATGTCAGGTTTTGAAAGGGGTAAAATTTAATATCTAATTTGACTTGATGCTTGAGAGTAAAAGGAAAACATGTTTGAATTTCTGGTGGTATAAATAATAAACAAAGATAGGGAAAAACAACTTAAAAACCCCATCATCAAACTTCAGTAAAAGAAGATGTGCCAGGGCGCCTCGGTGGCTCAGTTGGATAAGCGTCCAGCTTCGGCCTAGGTCATGAGCTCAGGGTTTGTGAATTCAAGCCTTACCTTGGGCTCTGTGCTGTCAGTGCAGAGCCTACTTCAGATCTTCTCTCCCCTTCTCTCTGCCCCTCCCTGATCCCTCCTTCATGCATACATACATGCATGTTCTCTCTCTCAAAAACAAACAAACAAATAAATAAAATAAACATTTTAAAAAAAAGGAGATGTACCAAGTATGGTACTTTGAATTTCTCTTTCTTTTTCTCTTCACACCTTTTTTTTTTAATGGGACTGTTGATAACTGAAGAATAAGGTACATTTTCAAGGTTGCTCATGAGTCATCCAAGAAGTACCCCCTCTGAGTAACTGTATCATGGCAGCTCTACCTCATGGGCTGCTTTGTGAATCTGTATGATAGTAGAACTAACTTGACTTCTGGGGAGAAACAGGAGTGTAAGGAGTCTGAACATTAGACTATCTTGAGGACCTCTTCTCTTTGAAACTTTTTTTTTCATTTGTAAAATTAGGATAATGTAATTGGCCTCAATAAGGTGATTATGAGTATGAAAGGACATAATATATAAAGCCCACACATGGTACATGGAACAGAAAAATCAACTCTTAAAAGGTAGCTATAATCATAAGAGAGAAGGGGCTCCTGGGTGGCTCAGTCAGTTGAGGTCATGATCAGTCCGACTTCGGCTCAGGTCATGATTTCACGGTTCGTGGGTTCGAGCCCTGTGTTGGGCTCTGTGCTGACAGCCAACTCAGGGCCTGGAGGCTGTTTCAGATTATGTATCTCCCTCTCTCTCTCTGACCCTCCCCTGCTCATGCTCGCTGTCTCTCTCTCAGAAATAAATAAAACATTAAAAAAATCTGAAAAAAAATAAGAGAGATGGCCTTCATATATAGAAGATCCTTTAAGATGGTAACATTTTATGGGGTAAATTTATTGATTAATGGCTGTTTTTAAAATGAACTTACCTAGCATGCAATTTTTAATTAGACTTCTTGCTAAAAAGCTTCAGTGTTTAATATGTGCCGTTCATTCTGTTACGACCTTTAGCAGCCACATAAAGGGCTTTCACATACTTCCTGAGTGAAACTGTATTGCTGTTTATTTAAGGACCGAATTCTGAGGAAATGTTTTCACATACATTAATTTGTGAAAGTAAGTTCTATTCAGTGTAAGACAAATCACAGAGCTTATCTGAGCATGAATTTACTTTAAATATCCTGTGAGTTAAAAAATAAAACAAGGGTTTCATAAGCTCTGGGTCCTATTTACATGATAGACTTACATCCATTAGAGTGAACTAAATAAAGAGCATAGCTTTGAACATGTGCTTATGCAGTTAACCACGATGGTACCAAGGTTTCTTGTTAGAGTCTCAGTCAACAGCACTCTTTTATAAATAATTGTTTAAATCAGCAAGCTCACGAAAGGCCTTGTAATTTACTCAGAGAACATCAGTGTTTGTTACAGTCATTGGAGCTTTTGCCATATTTTGCTTTACTTCCTCCCAGTACTCAACCAGAGATTTGCAAAATGGCGATTATCTTACTATGAATTGAAACCTTGTAGAATTATTTTCCTAATGGAACTATGGGTTGTCACTGCTAGAAAGCAGCTTCAATTTCCTAGTAAGAAAACCACTGTCCTGTAAAAGGAAAAGAGGGAATATATGGAAGGATGATGAAGTGAACTGTATATTAAAATTAAAATTCATCTGACCTCTTTAAGAAAAAAGGTGGTAATGTACATCAAAAGCTTTAAAAATATTCAGAACCTTTAATTCAGTACATTTATTTATAGCGATTTATTCTAACAAGGTAATTTGAAATATAGAAAACACTTTCAATTCACATATTAATCCATTTCTTATTTAAAACAGGGAGAGAATGAAACACTATAAATTGTCCTAAAGTTGGGGTGCCTGGGTGGCTCAGCTGGTTAAGCATCGACTTTGGCCTAGGTCCTGATCTCGTTATTCCTGAGTTCGAGCACCGCGTTGGGTTTGTGCTGACAGCTCAGAGCCTGGAGCCTGCTTCAGATTCTGTGTCTCCCTCTCTCTCTGCCCATCTCCCTGCCTCACTCACGCTCTCTCTCTCTCTCAAATATAAATAAATATTTAAAAAAAATTTAAAAATTAAAAAAATAAGTAAATGTTCTAAAGTAGAAGTAATTATTGTATGATTAAAGGGAAAGTTATTTAGCTGTTACAGCTGATTTTTGCAAAAGGCTGTTAAAATGGGAAATGTTTATCATTATTAAGTTAAAACTATTATATATCCAACATTTTAAGGTTTTTTAATGCAGAAGAAAGATTAGAAGTAAAAAAATGCATTAATTCATCACGTTCATAGGCGACAATATGTGCTTAGATCTAAACATATTGAAAAGTACTGAATACAGTACAGTGGCATTAAAAGTGTAACTGTAGAGTTTCACTTTTTTTCTTTTTTAAAAAAGTCGTCATTAAGTACCTTATTTGATATTAAACAAAAGTACAGAAAACAAAGTAAACAATAAACCATACTTAAAAAGAAATCACACTCCAGCTTATATAACCTCACAAAGGTAAACCTGGAAAAGATTAATTTTTAGTGGACTGGAAATTACTTGTCAAGGATTTCAGAATACAAAGGAAACGTAATATGATATTAGTGCTTATTCAGCCAACTAACAATTAAGTCCTATAGCATCCATTCTTTACTTATTTTCAAAGAGGTATTGAATGTTTACTATATGCCAGGCATTTAGAAATGGATACAGGAAAAAAAAAAATAGTACTTCTCCATTCCCTGTCTTTGTTAATTTCTTATGATTCCAGGTAAGCATCTTCAACTGGTATGGAAAGAGCTCATAGAGCAACAAAGGAAAACACACTTAACATGTTTTACTCTATTTTGTAATGTCAAGGGGCAGGTATGATATATATGGTCTCCAACTGGCTTCTTGCCATCCCAGAGCAAGGGATCAGAGATGATGTCCTCTAATGAAGTTCTGTTTCCTAAAGTGCACAATGCTGTGGTTAGTTACAGCTCTGGTATAATGAATTCTCCTCAGCTTCAGAGTATTCTCAGGAGGGAGCATGTAATGGTAGATACTGGGTTTTGGAGAGTAACATCTCTTGGCCAATATATATATATACACACACACAGAATACAAAGGACTTAGGAGAACAGTTACAGTACTCAAATGCTGTTAGAGTATACACACACACACACACACACACACACACCCATATATACTGTATATATATACTGTCTATATATGTGTGTGTGTGTGTTACATATATATATAAACACCCCCCATATATATATATGACCAAACATATTTATCCTTAACCCAACAATATTCAAGGGAAGGCTGTGTCCCAGAGGAGGCCCATAGTCGAGTGGCTAAAACTTTTACCAATCTGCAGACTGTGGTCTCTCAATCATGATTAACACTCAGTTACTTTTTGAAGAACCCCAGGCAAAGAGATATGTAGTTCACACCCCTCAAAACTGACAGAACGTGGCATTAGCATACATAGTATGGCTCTGGAAAACCTTGGAGTAGAAGGACTTTACAAGGTGTGCTTACATATATTCTGAAGCCACGGAGCAGATTGTACATGTTTATGCATGAAAGAAAACACAATTCTGAGCCTCTCCTTCCAAACCCCCAGTTCTCTTGCCAAAAGTTTCCAGCCAAGCTAAGTATATATATTTTAATTTTATCCCCCACCAGCAGGTTCGTCCAGGCTCTTCTCCAGCAAGAGAAATGCTTCGACAGAGGCCTTAGAAGGGTAGTGGTGGGGTTCTTTGGAGATTAAGAACATTAACGAAATAGAATTTCAGGCTAGGGTTGGCAAATGAAATGAACCACAGAACTTGGAAGTATCCTTGAAGATGACTTCATGTTTTTAGTTGTCAGTGAGAAAAGTTAAAGCTGAGAGTGTGTAATTCTCCAAGCTGTCCTAGCTTAGTGAAGATCAGAGCCAGGCCTATGTTTGCAATTGCTGATTCACACTTCCAACTCCTCTTTGCTGATGGATTGGTTCTGGGAACCAACCAAACATGGCAGTTAACTCTTAAGAATTTAGGGTGGACAAGGAAGTCAAGTAGAAATGAGTAATTTTTAAAAAGGAGGTTACATTAGTGTCTTTGAACTTGGGAGAGACTCTATTTATTAGTTCCCTTTCCTTCCTTCTGACATACCTCTGCATTTCTCATTTATCAGACCAGTCTGGTTTTTTTTCTTACTTTATTTTGAATAAATTTTGTAAGTGACATATTTGTGATACTTGGACACAGTTTAATTAAAAATGTGTTTCTTCTTATCATCTTTTCATTTGATGAAACTGTTGCCACCGCTAAATTGCAGCTGTTAACATCTTCTCAGTGACTTATGAGAATAGTCACAGTACTCATTTGCTGTTAGAGTAAAAAGAAAAAAAGGATACATAATTTGAGAAAAAGAGAGAATGTGTCATACTATTAAGGGGAAAGATTCAAGTTTTCCAGTGTGTTTGAGAAGAAATACAACTGTTTAAAATCATTGCTCCAGTTTTGGGCACTAAGATTAGGATTATCTTGGCTCAAAATACTTTCACATTATTCTATGCTTTTTTCCCCCCAGAGGTAATGGGGTTTTATTTTTTTTTAATTTTTTAAATATTTTTATTTATTTCTAGGAGAGAGAGAGAGAGATAGCATGAGCAGGGGAGGGTCAGAGAGAGAGGGAGTCACAGACTGAAACAGGCTCCAGGCTCTGAGCTGGCAGTCAGCTCAGAGCCCGACGCGGGGCTCGAACCCACGAACCGCGAGATCATGACCTAAGCGAAAGTCGGACGCTTAACCGACTAAGCCACCCAGGCGCCCCTGGGGTTTTATTTTTTATAAGGGCTTTATCATAGTATAGCTGACAAACAATAAACTGCAAATATATACTGTACACAGTTTGGTAAGTATACATGTACACACAAAATCATTACCACAATTAAAATAATTAATGTATTCATTATCTCCAAAAGTTTCCTTTGAGCCTTTGTAGTCCCTCCTACTCATCTTTCACTGTCCCTCCACAACCTCTTTCCACCTGCATGTGGCTGTCCAATTGTCTCAGCAAAATTTGTTTGGAAAAAACAATCTGTTTTTATTCCACCAAATTGTCTTTGAACCTTTGTATAAAATTAGTTGTCTACTTATGGGTGAATGTATTTCTAAACTCTGTTTTATCACCTTGGTTGATTTTTCTATCTTTTCACCAATGCTACACTGTTTTGATTATTGTAACTTTGTATAATTATTGAAACAAAATATTTTTAGCCTTGCAACTTTATCTGCGGCTATTCTTGGTCCTTCTTCTGCATTTCCATATGAATTTTAGAATGGCTTTGACAATTTCTACCAAAAAAAGTCTGCTGGAATTTTAATTGAAATTGAATGGATCTATAGATAATTTAGGTAGAATTGTCTTCTTAACAATTGAGTCTTCTGCCTCATGGACATGGTAGACCTCTACATTTATTTAGGTCTTTAATTTTTGTCACCAAAGTTTATTAATTTTCAGTCTTTCACACACTGATTATTTCTCATTTAAATAGACACACATTTTATTTAAATACATTTACTTAATTATTTTCACTTCTTTGGATGAAAACCAATATCACTTGCCATAATTGGAAGTTAACTTTGAAAGTCAAATAAAAAACAGAAAAATAGTGTTAAATTTCAAGTAAACACTGGTGCTTGCTGAGGCTCTTAAAATTTTTTTGGTTAAAAGGCATAATTAACAAGCCTTTAAAGATTCTAAAGACATACTTACACCAAGCTAATCCTTTTCCTTTATGCAATCAAATCTTAACAAATAATAGAAAAAGGGAATTTTAATGATCCATGTAGCACTCAAAATCCATTTCTCAGATGTTGGATATGAGTTCCATAGTTAGGGAATAACTAGCTATTAGGAGTGGCTCGAGCAAAGATCTAGGAGTATGAGAAAACTTATAGAATCTGCAGAGGTTAGAAATTCCTAGAGTGGTAATTTTAAACCGTGGTTGTATATATCACCACCTTTAGAGTTTAAAAGACTCAGGCCAAAAGAATCAGAATATTTTGATTGGAGTATCTATATCTTTTAAAAGTGCCCTAAGTGGTTCCAGGGCTTAGGAAGGGTGGAAAACCTCTATGATAGAATGTTAGGATATTAATATGGGAGGATGTTGATGGTGGTGATGGTGTGAGTGGGCAGGCAGGAGAAAGCCCAGATTGATTAGCAGTGTCTGCCCTGGATGTCAGTGGTTGTGATGCTAAAATTGTCATTGTTCCTTGCCTTGCCATCTTAGAGCTAGGATATGAATTGCCTGTCAAGGTAGTTGAATATTATTTTGAAGAACTGACAGAGCCCTGACTCTCCTTTCCATTAACAATAAACACTCATGAATTCTCTGCCTCAAATGCTCTTTCAGTTTAAAAGCAGTATGATCTTTTCTTGCATGTAAGGGCATAAATACATATTTTAAGAGTCCGTATTATGATAGCATATTTAGAGAATGGCCTAAACGACCTTTCCCAATACTTTACAATAGAAATGTGAAGTATTTTTGAAGCAGTTTTAACACAGTTGCTGCCTATAAGTTCCACATAAGAAATGCATAGAATTCTTTGGGCAGTAGCAAGTATAATGGGTGTAATCCAGATTTGCATTTGTAAATAAAATGAACGAGAAGAATCCGAATGTGAATGGATTCTCTTTATTATTTATCCATTATTTTGATGCAGTCCTAAGTAAGACCCATTTAAAGTAAGGCATCTTTGGGGCTCCTGAGTGGCTCAGTTCTTTAAGCATCGGACCTAGGCTCAGGTCATGATCTCATGGGTTCAAGTCCTGTATGGGCTCTGTGCTGACAGCTCGGAGCCTGGAGCCTGCTTCGGATTCTGTGTCTCCTTCTCTCTCTGCCCCTTCCCCACTCGTTTTCTCTCTCTCTCTCAAAAGTAAATAAACATTAAAAAATTTTTTAATAAAATAAGGCATCCTTCAGGTGAGTAATATTTGCCGTCTGTCAAGCTCTGTTTTCTCACTAACATTGGCCATGCTACCATCCTGAAAACTTCACCTGGAAGGGAAAAGAAAAGACAACTTTACATCCAAATCCTCAAACTTGCTTTGGAGAAGCGTGGGACTGAGGCAAGGAGAACTTCCAACCTTAATTTAAGAAGGGCAGAGGGCCGGAAGGTTATTCATAAAAATCTACGTTGAGGAATTCATGGGGAGGCAAGTGGGAGATAAGGGCTCCTCTGGGAAAGGCACCTTTGCAGCCCATCGGGACGGTTTCTCGTGTCTCCCACTGTCCCTCCTCCCGGGCAGCCCCCACTCTCCGCCGGTCCCTCCCTCCAGGGCGTCCGCTCTCGGCCCGGAGCTCTGGTGGGCGGGGTACGTCTCCCGCCCCGCTTTCTCCTGCGCAGAGGGCGCGCGGAGCACAGGGGCATTAACTCGGCGCCCCGGGACTCTTAAGAGGCTTCCTGGGCGTCTGCGCCTCTTCGCGTCTCCAGCCCCCGGCCTGAGTTGTGTCAGACTTTGCCCGCGTGTGGGTGGAAGGCAGCGAGACCGCGGCCGTCGGCGCGCACCCAGCCCCCGGCAGGGTTAGCCGTGGACGGCGCGCTTCGCTCCCCAGACGCTTCTCAAGAATGGAGCGGTCACAGTGTGGCAGCAGAGGCCGCAGCGGCAGCGGCCGCCCCCACCCGGCCTCGGCCTCGGGGCTGGTGGCGGCCGCCCCTCCGCCCCCGTCTCCGGCGTTGCCCGTGCCCCCGGGGATACCGGTCCCTCCAACTTTCCTGCGGCCGCCCAGCCTCTTTCTGCGAGCCGCCGCCGCCGCCGCCGCCGCGGGAAGCGGGGGCTGCGCGCCGGCCCCGGGACTGGAGAGAGGGATGGGCGCGCTGGGCTGCGGCTACCCGCGGACACCCAAGTGCGCCCGTTGTCGCAACCACGGCGTCGTGTCGGCGCTCAAGGGGCACAAACGCTTCTGCCGCTGGCGGGACTGCGCGTGTGCCAAGTGCACCCTGATAGCCGAGCGCCAGCGCGTCATGGCCGCCCAGGTGGCGCTGCGCCGACAGCAGGCCCAGGAGGAGAGCGAGGCCCGGGGGCTGCGGAGGCTGCTGTGCCCGGGACCCTGCGGGCCCGGGGTTCGGACGCCCGGAGGCAGCCGCAGAACGGAGAATCCCCAGGCCTCGAGCGGCCCTGCGGCGGTGACGACGCCGGGACTGGGTGCCCTGACACAGACTGGTCTTGCGAGCCCTGCTTTCCAAGTTGTCCAGCCAGACGATACGGAGGAAAACCAAGGTGAGTTGGTCTTTCATTTACTCTTTGCAAAGAAAAATGGTCGTTTTGGAGAAAAGCTCTCCAAACAAGTAGCCATGCCTCCGTGGCGGGCGAGTAAAGTTGTTTGAAAGAAGCACTCTTAAGTTCTCGGAAACTGCAGTGTGCTATAAACGTCAATGAGTGTGTTAGAGACGCATTACTTTGGAAGGGCGTTCTGTACTCTTAGGGGATAGGATAAGATCCTGTAAAATGGAAGTTTGAGCGATTAGGTGAGCAACTCATGTTGGTAACGGAGTTTGCACCCAAGATGATATT
Source organism: Hyaena hyaena (assembly GCF_003009895.1). Lineage (NCBI taxonomy): Eukaryota > Metazoa > Chordata > Mammalia > Carnivora > Hyaenidae > Hyaena > Hyaena hyaena. The sequence goes on along the minus strand of NW_024081855.1, from coordinate 379,919 downwards.
ACTTTGAGTGAGGTAGAAGTTCAAGCGGGCATTGGGTGAAAAGTTGAGGGAGAAAAGCTGGGTTTTGAGCTTGCTCTATACTCCCTTCAGCTATAAACCCAAAGTAAATCTTCCAGTTGTGCTGGGACATTCACTGATTGTTGGGAATACAGTTCCTCATCTTTGGGGCAAAGCTTTTGGTGCCAGCTAGAAGTGGAGAAATCTACCAAACCTCTTTAACCTTCTTCCCTTCCCTTAAAAATTTAGTCACCTCCCTCAGCTGTTTGTTGGCCTCCAAAAGTTTGGAAATTCTAGATGTAATATATGAAGTTTCAACTGTTTCCTGTAGGAGAGAAATTTAGGTTTCCCTGGTTTGTAAAGCCATTGGGAAGAAGAATTTCAGAGTCCAAAATTAGGAATTTCTTATCCAAGGAGTTTTAATTTTTTCTCTGATTTCTTGACTGCAAAATACCTTCATCCCCTGCATGGGGTAAAAAAGTTATGTGATTTCTTTTTTTATTTACTAGAGTTGTCTCAAATAAAATTTTCCTGCTGATGTAAATCTCACTGTATTTTAGGGAATTCCTCAGCCCTCTACAGGTAACACAAGCAGTGAAAACGTCATTTCAGTATTTTTGTACAAATTCAAGACAAGTTGTATCAGATGAAATTCTGTGATAATGAAAAGTAAGTTATTAATTGGAAAACTTTCCTGAATTGTGAATATTGCAGACCTTGGATTACAGGATGTACTTTTGTAAAAAGACTATCTCTGAATTTAAGTAAGGCATATTTGATTTTGTGTTCACATATGCCAGTGTTTTGCCCATATTCTAGTTTATTTCAGTGGACAAAATAGACTGTTTCTCATGAAACATCAAAGAGTGCCAAAAACAAAGTTGTTAAGCAACTAATAACTGCTATAAAAAAGTAAAAGTTAAAATCCTGTAAACTAAATGAACAATGAAATCCGGCTGATAATTCTCTGCTAGACATTGATTTATATGTTTTTTTGTGGGGGGCAAAGTGTTCTGCTTTCTAGGGTCAAGTATTTTATTCTTTGCCTCGGTTGACCTTTTCTTTCGAAAAGCTACCCCTATAGCTTTTCTCAACTGACTGCCTCATCTTATCCAATATCCATAAACTGCAGTAGTCTATTTAATTTACTCATTAGACAAAAACTATTGAGTGATTCAGACGTGAATAAGATTTTCCTACACACAAAAAACTTACATACTAAAGAAGAAAGACTATATGTACCCAAAAACTACAACACAAGACAAAATATACAATGATAAAAGTAAAGAAGTAGAACCAGGTTTAGGAAACCAGGTTGAGAAAACAGAGATGATGTAAATGGTATCACATATCTTAAGGATATCTTATTTTCCGGACATCTTATGCAATCAGTATTTTATTACATTATATTGTACTCCATGAGTACAGTATACTAACAAAGATTATTTTGTGCATAAGTTTCTGTAGATATGAAATTTTGATACCTTACATGTTCAGGAGGCATATTTAGTGAGTCATAGAAATAAAGTATAAATGGTGGACCAAGGCCAATCTTTCACCACTTGGTAGACTTTATTAGAAAAGTTTCATTGTTTCTTTTAAAGTTGAAATACTAGAGAGTCTTTGTAGTTTTGTTGGAACAACATATATTCTTTTATTTTGTCATCTGTTTGATACAATGACAGAATTTTAACCTTTAAAAGGTTAAATTGCACACAGGTACTTTAATTTTAAAATAAACTATAGATACTTTTTTATAATTTAGGACTGCTTCCTGAGAAACCAAAGGAGCATTGCAAATCATGTGTGCAAATCACTGCTTTAGTCAGTATTTATGTTGTTGCATTCATAAAATTTGTAGAAAAAAGGTTTGACAGAATACTCTTGAGAACCCCCGCTTGATAGTTTACTCTTTTCAATGGAAATAGAGATCAAGTATGTCTATAAGATGAAAGGAAATGTAAACCAAATTAAAAGTTGTTTAGTGAATGCATACATTATTATTATTTTGCTGGCATGAACTATATAAAAGGCATCAAAATATTACTTTTTTATGTTCAACATGTTGAGGCATAAAATTATGTTTGTGAAAAAAATATTTTTAGAAAACTTTCCTTAAGTTTGGAAGGGAGTTGTGATTTGAAGCAAATAATTAATATGTTGATGCTGATGATATGTACAGATATCAGTAGTGCAATAGTGCGGTTTATAATTTTCTTTTAGAAACAATTTGAGTGTAAACTTAAAAAAATATTTCCTAAGGATCGAAAAAGAAAGTCCATATTTCAGAGAGCATTATAAAAAATACCAGGTGTCTATCATCTCTCACATAAAATGAAATTCGTGAGACCTGGTATGATCTGAGATTGGTACAGCACTCAGTATTGGTTTAGATTTGAAGTGAAATGAAGAACTTTGTTGTTGTTCACGTTATTCAGGTAACTTAATTGGAACGTGAAATGTGAGCATTAAAAAAATGTTGAAATTTAGTATTAGGTATTAAATATTCATTTTCATAGTGAGATTGTTCCTTACTTTGACTTCTTATCTAAACAGTCATTTTATTTAGTTCTTTTTTGCATAATGTCATTTTGAAAAAAAAATAGCTCACTGGGATAACAATGAAATTGGGTAATATTTAGGAAAATCTCAAGTCACCAAATAGTGCAAATAGTGTGAGATATTGGTCTCATGCTAATAGCTAGGTAATAATAGACCTTTATCTTCTGATTCTTAAGTTAACTATAGCATTTGAATATTATATAATTTTGTGATCTTGGAATGACCTAATAAATAGCATTTTCCCACTGTTCCAATACCTGCATCTCTGAATGCCTTTTTAAACTTCTTGTTCACTAAAATCTCTTGCAGTAAATATTACTGATATACTATGAGTGAATGAATTATTTTATCCAGCATTATTTTCAAGTAGGTAGTACTGTGTTTTGGGAAATTTTCCTTTATTTGATTCCTTTTTTTCTCTTTTTCTGTCCCTTAGAACTAAAAGACAGTAAGTGTGAATCATGCCAGAGTGGACAAGAAGAGCCAGTCTCCAAATCCCACCAGCATACTCTAGGATCATCTCCTAAGTCTAACGGTGTCATTGGAAAACAAAACATCAGGCCATCTACTTCAGAAAACTCAAACAAGGGTGATAACATTCAGCTTCCTCACCCTGGGGAGCTGTCAGGAGGGGAAGAGAGTCCTAGGTCCCTGTCATCATCGGATCTGGAATCAGGAAATGAAAGTGAGTGGGCAAAAGACTTCACTGCTACCAGAGCCAGCCTTCCCCCACTGTCCTCAAGAACAAGAGACCCTCTTGATATCCTTACCAGGATTTTCCCAAGTTATAGGCGTAGCCGGCTAGAAGGCATTCTGCGGTTCTGCAAAGGGGATGTGGTCCAAGCCATTGAACAGGTCCTAAATGGAAAGGAACACAGACCAGACACCAGGGACCTAGCAAGCTCAGCAGAATTGGCAAATACAGCTTTTCAGAGAGCTTCAAATTTTAGTTTAGGTGGAATTGGTTTTGGAACTCTAGGGAATAAATCCGCTTTCTCTCCTCTTCAGACTTCTTCTGCCTCTTATGGAGGTGATGCAGATCTCTACAGCTTAAATCCCAGAATAGGTATCAATCCGTTACGGCTGGCATATTCCTCTCCAGGAAGAGGGCTATCTGGTTTTATGTCTCCTTACCTGACTCCGGGGTTGGTACCAGCACTGCCTTTTCGGCCAGCTTTGGATTATGCATTTTCAGGAATGATTAGGGATTCTCCCTACCTTTCTAGCAAAGACTCGGTAATTGGTGGCAGATTGTATTCCAGGCCAAATCAGGACAATCTGTAATATTTCTGCCTATTCTCCCTTTCTGGAGCATTTCTGGAAGCGTGCAACGCAGCCCTCACACCCACAGCTATTAATGTGTACATTATGTATGTGAGTGGATTACGAGGCCTTCTATTTCATTTTACAACCAATGTGATGGATTTGAGATCTAAATACTCTTACTTAGCGTTTATTAAGTGAAAGAAGCATTTAAACGTTACACGTGCCTTGAATAAAGACATTTCAGGAAATATTTTTACTTTAATGAATTTTCTCCCTAAAATATCAGGATCCCTAAATATCAGTTGTAAGAATTCCTGTTTTAAAACTATACTTGTTTTTATTTTATTGAAAAATGGAGTTTATAATTGTAAAATGTTTTTAAGTGTTAAAGCAACCCAACATATAAAATGAGCTAAAAGAAAGAATTGAAAAGTTGAGGTAATTCCAAATGACTATTACTTTGACTTTTTCTTCCCTTCTGTTCCTTGTACACAGGAGAGAAAAAAGTTATTTAAAGTATTTTAAAGAATTTTATTCGCATTTAAGTGATTAGTAATAAGTAAAACTTTTGAGAAATTTAAATTCCTTATTTCTTTTCTGAATGTTTTATCTTTCATTCATTTCTGCCATTTGTGATAACAAGTGCCATTAATAAAACATTTCTCTTTAAAACGAACTTTGTAAATTACACAAAGCCTGTGAACTAAATTTTAGGAAATGAGACTGCACCATCTCCTGGCCACTATCACTAACTGCATTTAAGTTCTGTAAAAGTGTAGAAATTAGAAACAAACGGTTTCCTAATAGCATAAGCTAACTTTGTTTTGAAATGGTCATTTTGGGTCATGCTACATAGAAACTTTCATATTATAAAGTGAACATCTGCTGTGGGTGAGGATTTTAATCTTTTTTTTATATGGAGAAATATTCCTTTCCATATGTTTGTGACAATATGCAGCCATTCTCAAAGGTAAAAATAGTCTTATTCAGAAAATTTAAATAGTTGCTCAGACAAATATTGACTGATTTTAGGTAGATGACGCTTAATGTATTGAGGCAAGATATAAAATTTCCAAAGGGGAAATATTTTCATTAAATTTTAGAGGATTCCTTGAGATCTTATTAATACTTTTTGTTCTCCATCTGGAGCATACAAAAGCTATTTATTTTTTAGTAAGTGGAATATCCCTGAGAAAACTACTTATAAAACTATTTTATGAAATCTTCTTTATATGTCATTACTTTTTTTGAAGGACAGTAGCTTCGTTGTTTTTGTTAGGAATAAATGAAAACCCAGTCATGGTATAGGATAGTTGATGAATTAGAAATAGTTTAAACAATTTAAGCAGCAAAATTCACTAAAAATTTCTTAAATTATATCAATGTGAGTATGTATATATATGCATATATATTTTATCAGAAAATATATTAATTGTGTAGTATCTCATCTTGATGTAGGATGTAGATATATTTAATAGAGTATGTATTATTTTTAGCAGTATAAATATGAGAAAGCAGATCTTGTAAAGATTTGTTGTATTCAGTATTCATTATTTATTAAAAAGTTTTAGATTCTAAGTCTAAACCAAAATACAGTGCCTGGCAAGTAGTTGATATTCAATTAACATATACCGAATGGAGGAACCATTTTGGATAATAGATCTCTCTGCGACTCTGGTAAATCTAAAGACCTCTACACAATGGCCTACACACAGTTTAGCATATAATTTCATAGGGTTCTTGAATCTCTAAATGCCATTCACCATTCAGTTTGGAATCCTTGCTGATTCTTAAATTGTTTCCCTTGCGTTAATACACTTTCAAATGCTAGAAGCTTTGGAAAGTACTAGATCCTATAGAGGATACCAAATGTAAAGTATTGTGCTCTCAAGGAAGTTACATTACACAATAGAGATCTGCTTTAAAAATATAACGATGCCAGAGTCATTGGATTCTTTGTGTGGTTTATATAATGATATGCATGTATCCATTTGAGAAGCTGAATTGCTTTTGAACTGGGGAGAACATCCATTTTGGGCCATATTCAAATTAAAAAATATTATCTTAAAATTTAAATTTATTTACATAATGCTTTACATATTTCATACCCTTTACAATACTTTTAGAACTAAATAAGCTTATAGAGTAAGTCCCATTTTGTCCAACATTAAATTGAATGTGAGGGACTTCAGGCCCAACAGGAATGTTGACCATCCCCAAGATTACCATAATAGTGCCCCTTATCAGCAGTAGAAGTTACTTCACCAATTTTACTTAGACTCCAGGTTCTGAGGAAGGACTCATGTGTGTCTACTCACAGCTTTGTATAGTATCTGGTACACAGTAGGTGCTCAAATAATAATTTTCCATGACTGGATTAAACATAAGGAGAAAGTATTAGCTTAGAAATTTGCTTATTCAACAGCTATTTATTAAGCCGCTACTTTGTGCCAGTCACTGTGTTAGACACAGCGATAAAGTGTCTAATAGTTTACAAGACCTCACCTCAATTAATATATTGAGTCTCATAGTCTCTATGATCCATGTGTACAAAAACAACTAATTGTGCAGTGTTGGTTCTATTTGACAATGTTGGTCCATCAGTGAGTTCTGTATCATTGTGAGGCTTATGCGTATGGATGCCACTTGATGTCTAAACCCCTAAGCCACTAATTAGGAGGAGGGACATCTATTTCCATGTAGTGTGTTTACAGAAGTACAGTTTGTTTGAGAGGTAAACAGCTTTCAGGTGTATAGTGAAAGAAGTGGGCAAAGAGAATTTTGTTCCCTTGAATGGAGTGTGTGGAAGTTACCCTAGCTTCCTCATGGCCTCTGGATCAGAGCTCTTTCCTGGCCCCAATCCCAGGGTTGAGCTTTTGGAATTCCTCTGAGTCTGTGCATAGGCCTGCTGCTGTAAGGTCTCATCTGGCTATTCTATGACGGGTTAGAATTGAAGGGACAATTGAAGAGCATGTGAGTCAAATGATCTATTTTTTTTTCTCTGCAATTTCTGCTGAAACAAAAAGATTTGGGGGATTTTAAGACCTTCCTTTCTAGAAATTCCTCACTGTGAACTTGGAACCAAGAAAACTATAAAGTTGCCTATTCATTCAACTCTTTATTTTTTTAAATGCAGTTTCCTTAGACATTTGTTTTTCTTTGAAATTAAAAAGCCTTCAGAATACAAGAGATGCTGGGCATAAAGAACCTTATTATTTACCACTGTAAATAGAATTGTGCTCCCATTCACAAAATGAGATGAAGTACATCATTAGCTTCACAAAGATAAAGCTTTTCCTCTGGGCACCATGATTCTTAAGTGTAGATGCTCATCCTTTAGGTCAAGGGTAACAGGAAAAATTCTTGCTCAGATCCTTTCTCCCTCCCCACGTATCTTCAAATAATCTTGTTACAGATGCCTGCATTGCAAAGCTAGGCCCATAGTTATTTGGCATAGTTCCTTACAGATTGAAGCTGTTCTGGTGTAACATTTCAGAGCAGCTGTGCCAAACATTAAAGTACTTTTTTTTTCTTACTAAATATTATTCAAATGAGAAAAATTCATTACCATTTCCCCTCTCTGAACTCAACACTAGTGATGGGGAATTCAAAGGAAGATAAGATGACAAAGAGGAGAACTATAAAGATGTCTGTTTCTTAATTTTTCTAATTTGGCAATTAAAAAAACTTACAGTGTAATTTTTTAAGACTGTGTCATAGTATCCTCTAATTCATAAATGGCCCCATTATCTAGTTTTAGGAGGATGCTCATAGTTTTAAAATAGGTGCACAGATGTGGCCTTATCAAAAACACCTATGTGAAAAAGTTGCTTTAAAATATAGAATGTTTATTAAATTCCACCTTAGTGACAAGTTCATTCAAGAAAAATCGACTAAAAAATAGACGACATTGATATAAATGGAAGGAAATATATAGAAAGTTGAACAAGCATGCCAAAAAATGTTGATTAGAAATTCCATGTCAGGCAGGAAGTGTTTTAGATTCCTGTCCTTGACCTTTTATAAATTTTTTGTTAACCAGTTAGGTGAAGGAATAAAGGTATAAAATTCATTGTTAACATATTTGTGGACAACACATATCTAGGAAGGGCAGCTAATCTTTTGCAGGACAGAATTAAGTTTTAAATTATTGATTCTCACCTTCTAACTCCTGTTCCAGTGAACTGACATAATGTTCAAGATGCTAGGACCACAAAAAAAAAAAAAAAAAATTGTACACATAGATGAGGAAGAGAGACCTGGATTTACAACAACTTTTTAGGAGAAAAAAATGGTGTTATTTACTGATTGGTAAATTTACCATGAGATTACCATGTACCATGCCTGTTCTAAAAGCCAACTGAAATTAGGTTACACGAATAGGAATAAAGCATGTGGAATGAGGGAGGTGACAGTACCATGTGCTCTGGAATATCAGTTGGTCAGATATTGGCTGAAGTCATATGATCAGTTCTGAGTGCTGTGTACTAACAGTGACTCTAAAACCTGGAATACAACAGAGAGGTATAAAATGCTAAGTGGTGATTGTGGTGGCGGTAGTAGTGTTTTATGAGAAAGTGTTAGAAAGAGGACAAATGACAACATTTAAAGAGCTAACATATGACCAAAATGGATTGGGGTCATTCTGTAGAGGGTACAGGGCATGGAAAATAAAAGTTACATGGAGAGATAATTCAGAGGAACATATGGAAGGAGTGTTTGGCAGTTAGCAACTGTCCAAGAGTGGAATGTCTGCCGTGTATAACAGTGTGTCCTCCGGGCACCTGGGTGGCTCAGTCAGTTAAGTGTCTGACTTTGGCTCAGGTCATGATCTCACAGTTTGTGGATTTGAGCCCCACGTCGGGATCTGTGCTGACAGCTAGCTCAGAGCCTGGAGCTTGCTTCAGATTCTGTGTCTCCCTCTCTCTCTCTGTCCCTCCCCCACTCATGCTCTGTTTCTCTCTTTCTCAATAATAAACTAAAAAAAACAAAAAACAAAAAACTAAAAAAAAAAATCCAGTGTGTCCTCTACACAGGGAAAATACCATGTAGAAATTACCATTCGGAGGCTTGATCGATGAGATTTTCCAATACTGCTTCCATGCTGGAACTTAATCATTGGTAAAGAAAACCAGGAAAATGATAAATCTTTGTTGAATAAATGATTTTAAATTCTAAGATGATGAAAATGAGAACACTCAACCATTATTTGTCAGTAAAATGCATTGCAGTTTTGTTCCTCAGAAGTCTCAGGAGTAGATGCAAAAGGAAGAGACAGAACAGTATACGATTTACAGGGGGTGGAGAGGAATAGAGGTTAGCAGGAGGTCAGATGGTATACAAGGCATAAAGAAGAAGAGAAGGGCTCAAAAAGGACATGAAGAACACTGAAGATAAACTTTAACACATTTTACAGAAAGTGCACATCAGTATGTCTTCCCAGAGGGAGGATTTACTCTGGAGTTGGGGAGACTTAGGTTGGATTTAGCTAAATGGGCAGGTCAATTAAACTCTTGGTCATTTGTTCCCTTTCAGTAAAGCAAGGATAATCATTCTGAGATATAGTTAACCACTCTTAATAGGTCCTATGTTAGAGTAGAGAAATGGGAGAGAGGAAAAATTGGTGTCTGCACGCCCACACTTAGAAGCAAGGAAAAGATAAATGCTCCTCTCTACTAGTGCCTTCATATTTGCAACTAAGAGTGGGATCATAGGTGGTATTGATAACTTACTTTTTCCATTCCCCATTTCATATTTTTTTTGCCCTCAGCCAGTGTCTGAGTTAATTGTGGTTCCTTACTTAGTGAGGTGACTCAAATCTTCATTCCTAAAGAATCTGTGCTCTTACAGTCCTGCCTTTGTTGAGTGGCTGTAACTTATTTACTTTTACCATAAAACATGGGAAGACTAAGCAACAGTCTTGAGGATCTCTTGCATGCTAAAAACACTCCCCCTGCTTCTTTCCTATTATTTTAGTGTCAAGAGGTGTTCCAAGTAGCCAATGGTAATCTCAGGTTCAAGGATAATGTTGTATTCTTCAGTGGAATCACGTTTCCTTTGGGAATTGAAACTTCTAAAGCAAAAATGCCAAAGGTTGTAGGGAAAGGAAACAAAAACATTTCTAGTAAATCATGAGCATTAATATGACAAGAGCTATTTCTATATCTATCTTGTGATTCCTAGACTCATGAATACTGGGTATAGGTGACACATCACTACATATTTACAGCTGATTCAAAGCATATCTTACATCTAGGAGGATGTTATTCCAGTCCCATAAAGTGCTGTTACCAGCTGGTGCCATAAATGAGTCTTCCAAAGGCCATTCCATAATTTTATTAAGCCAGCTGTTTCAGGATGAGGGAAGCATAATGATACCAGAGAAAGAAGTCCATAAGCGTGAGACCAATGCTGTCCTTCATTTGCTATAAAGTGAATCTCTTTGTCAGAAGCAATGTTGTATGGAATACTGTGATGGTGAGTAAAGCATTCTGTAAGCCCACAGATGGTAGTTTTAGCAGAAACAGTGAGAGTAGGAAAGACAAAACCATATCCAGCACAAATGTCTTTTCCAGTGAGAACAAAGAGCTGCTCCTTCAATGATGGAAGTGATCCAGTGTAATCAACCTGACACCAGGTGGTTGGCTGGCTCCCCCAGGAAAGGGTGCCATTTTAGGGGCTCACTGTTGATATTTGCTCTTGGCACGTTGGGTAATCAGCAGTGGCTCTAGCCCAGTTGGCCTTGGTGAGTGGAAATCCGTGTTGCTGAGCCCATACGCAAGTTCCATCTCTGCTTCCATGATCATTGTCTTCATGAGCCAGTTGAGCAATTATGGGGATAAAAGAATGGGAGAAAGAATGGGTCACTTTGTGCATATGATTATTAAGATCTTTCTCTTCTAAGATTACTCTTTGGTGAGCATTTGTATGGGACAAAAAGATTCTCATATTTGTGCCCACTTGGAGAAGTCTTTCTATATACCTCTTCCCTAGATCATGTTTTTTCATGTTTCTTCCAGTTATGTTTCTTCTGACCATACAGCCAAACTGTGAGCCACTGCTCATGACTCATCTTTAAATATGTACTTCCATCCATCTATTCTTCTCTTCCAGGCAAAATGAACAATCATGTCCACAGCTTGAAGTTCTTCCCATTGGAAAGATTTTCTTTAATGCTCTCCTTCCAGGCCACACCTGTACTACTGCAGCTGTTGATTTCACATAGTGCCAGAATAGTGTGTAGAATCATCTGTGAATAAGGACCAAACTGTCTTCCATATTCAACTGTCATAGACAACTTCACATGAGAGAAAAAGAGAGGAGGAAATGTGGCAGGGGTATGAGCCATAGAAATTTGAGCCAGTATTCATGCAACTGATTTATGACTTCAGACTTGGGGAGAAAAACCCATCTATCACTTCCACTTGACTAAAATACTACGATAGAGGGTTTGGTGGGTCAAACCCACTTCATATGAGTGTTTCAGGTCACATGTTTATTTAATGGCCAGTAGTAAGTGTTAAGCCTCTAGTAGGACCCAGTTACAAGGCAGAAGCTGTTTCTCAAATGAGAATGATAGTCTTTACAGGAAGTATAGCTTTTCCCCAAAGTCCAAGAAGGGTATTCTGTGATTTATGTATAGAAGTTAACCAAAGCTTTCCCTTAGGATCCCCAACTTCCATAGACATTTCAAGCAATATACTGAGCCATATGACCCAAATGTTAAGACAGGTTGAATTGAAGAGTGGTTCTGTTGCAGAACTTCTTTTTGATCTAGAACTCAAGCACACCATTTACTGGTTTTTTTGGTAAATAGGTTGAAGTAAGATGCTCAAATCAGGTATCTATTGCAACTAAAATTCAGAAGTCCATCTCTTAGAGGTAGTGGGTGCCAAATACAGAAACATGCTTACCATCGGGTAAGACAATTTTCAGCATGTACCAGACCACTGATACCTGGAAATTTCACTAGAAATTTTACTACTTCTTACTCACTGGGTTCAGTCAGCATGATACCATCTGTAGTTGGCTTGCTTGTCCTGTAGAGAAGAGAGAAGCAAACAAGTTCCCATAGGACTAGACAATGGAGACAGCTAGAGAGTTGATAGAGCTCTAAGGCAAAATGCTAAAGTCTGTTATTGTTTCTGTGGCCTTTACTAACAAGTACAGACAAAAAGTATTTTTTTTCAGTTTTGTTACTTATTTTTAATTGAAATATAATTAACATTATATTTCATTAACAAAGAACTAAGTGTTCTTTTTAAAATGTTTATTTTTGAGAGAGGGAGAGTGTGTGCAGGGGACGGGCAGAGCAAGGAGGGGACAGAGGATCTGAAGCAGGCTCTGTGCTGACAGAGAGCCTGATGTGGGACTCAGACTCATGAACCATGAGATCATGACCTAAGCTGAAGTCTGACACTTAATTGACTAGGCCACCCAGGCACCCTGATAATTGTACTCTTAATCCTCTTTATCTGTTTCATCTGGCCTGTCCCTACTGCCCCTCTGGAAACCACCAGTTGTGTATATGTGAGTCTGTTTTTCTTCTCTTTCGTTTTCTTTGTTCATTTGTTTTCTTAAATTTCACATGAGTGAAATCATATGGTAATTGACTTTTTGATTATTTCACTTAGAATTTCACACACTAGGTCCATCCATGTTGTTGCAGATGGCAAGATCTCATTCTTTTTGTGGTCAAGTAAAATATTCCATTGTGTGTGTATGTATACGTGCACGCGCACACACACACACACAAACGTATATACACCATATTTTTTATCCATTCATCTATTGATGGACACTTGAGTTCCTTCCATGTCTTGGCTATTGTGAATAATGCTGCAATAAACATGGGAGTGCATTTATCCTTCTGAATCAGTGTTTTCATGTTTTTGAGGTAAACACCCAGCAGGAAAATTACTGGATAGTATGTACTTCTATGCTTAGTTTTCTGAGGAAACGCCATACTGTTTTCGCTAGTGGTTGTACCAATTTACACTCCCACCAACAGTGTACAGTGTTCCTTATTCTCCACATCTTCACCAACACTTGTTTTTTCTTGTCGTTTTGATACCAGCCACTCTGAATGGTATGAGGTGATATCTCATTGTGGTTTTGATTTGCATTTTCCTGATGATGAGTGATTTTGAGCATCTTTTCTTGTGGCTGTTGGCTGTTTGTATGTCTTCTTTGGAAGAAGTCTGTTTAGGTCCTCTGTCATTTTTGATCATATTATTATTATTATTTTGGTGTCATGTTGTATAAGTACTTTATATATTTTGGATACTAACCTTTTACCACACATGTCATTTGCAAATATCTTCTCCTATTCAGTAAGTTGCCTTATGTTTTATTGACGGTTTCCTGTGCAAAAACTTTTTATCTTGATGTAGTCCCAGTAGTTTATTTTTGCTATTGTTTCCCTTGCCTGAGGAGACATATCTAGAAAAATGTTTCTATGGCCACTATCAAATAAATTACTGCCTATGTTTTCTTCTAGAAGTTTTATGGTTTCAGGTCTCACATATGGGTCTTTAATCCATTTTGAGTTAATTTTTACATAAGATGTGGGACAATGGTTCGGTGTCATTCTTTTACATGTAGCTCTCCAGTTTTCTCAGCACCATTTATTGAAGAAACTTTCTTTTCCCCATTGTAGGTTCTTGCCTTTTTTGTCTTAGATTAATTAACAATGTAAGCGTGAGTTTATTTCTGGGCTGTCTGCTCTGTTCCATTATTCTATGTCTAGTACCATACTACTTTAATTACTACAACTTTGTAGCATATTGTGAAATTTGGGAGTGTGATACCTCCAGCTTTGATCTTTCTAAAGATTGCTTTGGCTGTTCAGGATCTTTTGTGGTTCCATGCAAATTTTAGTATTATTTATTCTAGTTCTGTGAAAAATGTCATTGGTATTTTAGTATTCAATCTACATTGAATCTGTAAATTGCTTTGGGTAGTATGGACATTTTAACATATTTGTTCTTCCAAATGATGAGCAGGGACTATCTTTCCATTTTGTTGTGTCATCTTCAATTTCTTTCTTCAGTGTTTTAGAGTTTTTAGAGTACACATCTTTCTTCTCTTGGGTTAAGTTTGGGAAAAGGTATTTTTGAGATCAGTAGTCTCAAACTAGAAAAAAGGAGTTGTTGACTTGCTCCAGTAAAGCAGCCACATCTAGAAAAACAGCTGCAGTTGTGGTTACTGCCTAATTAAGTTTATGACAGTACAGTGTCATTTTTCATGACCCATCTGCTTTATCCATAGGCCAAGTAGGTGAATTGAATGGGGAAGTGGTAGGACTCTGTCCTTGATGGTGACAGAAATCTAGGCATTCTCTCCAGGAAAGTGCCATTGTTTTTCTCACTACTGTAGTTAAAAGTGGAAGTTCTAGAGACTTCCATTTGACATTTTCCATCATAATCATCCTCAATCCATAAGTCAGGGGTCCAATGTGGGGACTCTGCCAATTGCTGAGTATGTCTCTTCCAATTATCCTTTCCAGAGTTGAGGAAATAAACATGGGGTAGTTTGGGGCACCCACTGGGATCACTATGAGACTGATCTGAGCCAAAATGTCATTGATGATGATCCTTCTTAAACCTTATCTAGCCTGGTGGATCACAGTGTTAGCTTGGGTTCTCAGGGAATAGTCACTGTCTAATAAATCCTGAAAAATATGATTATTAATTTGTCCCCATTGTATAGACAGTCACCTGGGAAACTGGCTCATGTCCTTTTGGAGAAAGCTAGGAGGATTTATAGTTTAAGTCATTGCAAGTGTAGCAGGGTCCCGCTCAAGTGGGCCATCCTCAATTTCTGTAAGAGGCTGTAGGTCTACAAACAGGCTTAAGCCTAGAAATTTGTTAAAGAGTAGTTTATCATACTTAGAGCTTTTATACTTATAAAACTAAAATATGACTTTTTCAGATTTCTCACCTGTTTTAGTCCTAGAGACACAATGAATGATTAGTCACTGCCAAAGAGCCCTGCAGGTCAGATGATTCTGGCAACTATTTCAGTTCTGTGTTGTTAATGTTTTTTTAACAGTTTTCATGCCCATCCAGTTTGCTTGAAAAATATTATGTTCACTGTTCTGTGTTGTTTATTGCTGTGTTCTATAAATGTCCATTGGACACTTTTGGTTGGTTGTGCTGTCCAGGATGTCCATATTGCTGATTTTTGTCTAGTAGTTCTATGAATTCCTGAGAGTAGGGTATTAAAGTTGTCATCAGTCATGATGGTTTTGTCTCGCTGTTTTGGCAAAACAAACACCAATCTCGATCCTAAGCACACATGCATACAACATGCAGAAAATATTATTATTATTAAATAATCGGGAAGAATATAACTTGGTGATTGTTGAAATTCTGAGTTTTGTCATTTTCTTTCATATTTTGAAAATGAATGCAGTACTTTGGTATGTGTATCACATTCCATAATTTATAATTTATTGACTCTTAGATTTGAAAATTTATACTTTCTAATATAAAAAGTCAACGCTTTCTAAAAATATCAGCATAAGTGAGTTCTTACAATTTTTTTAGTCTTTATGGAAAAATGTAGAAAACCTACAGTTATTTTCACGGGTGGAACACACTGTGGCATTTAAATGCTTTTAAGATAACTTCGATTACAAAACAGTGTCTTAACATCCGATCAAGCAGCAGCTATGAGTTCACAGAATAATTTACCCTTTCTGTTGAATACACATTTATCATTTATTTAAAAATTAAATGCCCATCGCTTTGTTCAAAACCAAGGTAAATATTTTTGTAGAAAAGAATAGAACAGAGGAGGGGGCAAGTCGGCAGAGAAGTAAGGAGCTCCGTACTTGTACTCGTGCCCATACATCACATGGAAAAGATATGAAACTATTGGAAACATTACAAAGCCTGAGAGACTGGGAGAAAAAGGATGCAGAATCCACTGAGAAAGCCTTCTAACGGCTACCTCAAGAAACAAGCCAGAGTACACAAGGTGGAGAGTCCCAAATATCACCACGAATAGGAAAATAAAATAACCAAGGTCCCAACAAGGAAGACCAAGAGATACCATTCAAAAAACACTCTCTGAAAGATAGGCCCTGGACAGTCAACGAGTCTTCTTGGATATAGCAGTGCTCATGGATACAGAGAGCATAACAGGTCTTTAAAACAACAAGAGCCGGAAGCTAACTAAAATGACGAAATGAAAGAGCTCTCCTCCAAAGAAACTCCAAGAAGAAATGACAGCTAATGAACTGCTCAAAACAGATATCAGCAGCATAACTGAACATGATTTTAGAATAATAATGGTAAAATTAATAGCTGGGTTTGAAAAAAACATAGGGGACATCAAAGAAACTATGGCTACAGACAGAATGGAAAATAAAAATAGGCATGAAGAATTAAAAAATGCGATAAA